>NC_047121.1:27076233-27176233 GCF_902500255.1 Thalassophryne amazonica
TACATACATACACACCACACACATATATATACATACACACACACACACCACATATACACTCAACAAAATATAACGCAACACTTTTGGTTTTGCTCCCATTTTGTATGAGATGAACTCAAAGATCTAAAACTTTTTCCACATACACAATATCACCATTTCCCTCAAATATTGTTCACAAACCAGTCTAAATCTGTGATAGTGAGCACATCTCCTTTGCTGAGATAATCCATCCCACCTCACAGGTGTGCCATATCAAGATGCTGATTAGACACCATGATTAGTGCACAGGTGTGCCTTAGACTGCCCACAATAAAAGGCCACTCTGAAAGGTGCAGTTTTATCACGCAGCACAATGCCACAGATGTCACAAGATTTGAGGGAGCGTGCAATTGGCATGCCGACAGCAGGAATGTCAACCAGAGCTGTTGCTCGTGTATTGAATGTTCATTTCTCTACCATAAGCCGTCTCCAAAGGCGTTTCAGAGAATTTGGCAGTACATCCAACCAGCCTCACAACCGCAGACCACGGGTAACCACACCAGCCCAGGACCTCCACATCCAGCATGTTCACCTTCAAGATCGTCTGACACTCGGACAGCTGCTGGAACAATCGGTTTGCATAACCAAAGAATTTCTGCACAAACTGTCAGAAACTGTCTCAGGGAAGCTCATCTGCATGTTCGTCGTCCTCATCTGGGTCTCGACCTGACTCCAGTTCGTCGTTGTAACCGATTTGAGTGGGCAAATGCTCACATTCGCTGCCGTTTGGCACGTTGGAGAGGTGTTCTCTTCACGGATGATGCGAAGGAGATGTGTTGCACTGCATGAGGCAAATGGTGGTCACACCAGATACTGACTGGTTTCCCCCCCCCCCCCCCAGTAAAACAAAACTGCACCTTTCAGAGTGGCCTTTTATTGTGGGCAGTCTAAGGCACACCTGTGCACTAATCATGGTGTCTAATCAGCATCTTGATATGGCACACCTGTGAGGTGGGATGGATTATCTCAGCAAAGGAGAAGTGCTCACTATCACAGATTTAGACTGGTTTGTGAACAATATTTGAGGGAAATGGTGATATTGTGTATGTGGAAAAAGTTTTAGATCATTGAGTTAATCTCATACAAAATGGGAGCAAAACCAAAAGTGTTGCGTTTATATTTTTGTTGAGTATATATACACACACACATATATATACACACACACACATATACATACAGAAATATACAACCCCTGGCAAAAATTATGGAATCACCGGCTCGGAGGATGTTTCATTCGGTTGTTTAATTCTGTCGAAAAAAAAAGCAGATCACAGACATGACACAAAACTAAAGTCATTTCAAATGGCAACTTTCTGGCTTTAAGAAACACTATAAGAAATCAAGAAAAAATATTGTGGCAGTCAGTAATGGTTACTTTTTTAGACCAAGCAGAGGAAAAAATATGGAATCACTCAATTCTGAGGAATAAATTATGGAATCACCCTGTAAATTTTCATCCCCAAAACTAACACCTGCATCATATCAGATCTGCTCGTTAGTTTGCATCTAAAAAGGAGTGAACGCACCTTGGAGAGCTGTTGCACCAAGTGGACTGACATGAATCATGGCTCAACACGAGATATGTCAATTGAAACAAAGGAGAGGATTATCAAACTCTTAAAAGAGAGTAAATCATCATGCAATGTTGCAAAAGATGTTGGTTGTTCACAGTCAGCTGTGTCTAAACTCTGGACCAAATACAAACAACATGAGAAGGTTGTTAAAGGCAAACATACTGGTAGACCAAGGAAGACATCAAGCGGTCAAGACAGAAAACTTAAAGCAATATGTCTCAAAATCGAAAATGCACAACAAAACAAATGAGGAACGAATGGGAGGAAACTGGAATGTCAACGTCTGTGACCGAACTGTAAGAAACCGCCTAATGGAAATGGGATTTACATACAGAAAAGCTAAACGAAAGCCATCATTAACACAAACAGAAAAAAAACAAGGTTACAATGGGCTAAGGAAAAGCAATCGTGGACTGTGGATGACTGGATGAAAGTCATATTCAGTGATGAATCTCGAATCTGCATTGGGCAAGGTGATGATGCTGGAACTTTGTTTTGGTGCCGTTCCAATGAGATTTATAAAGATGACTGCCTGAAGAGAACATGTAAATTTCCACAGTCATTGATGATATGGGGCTGCATGTCAGGTAAAGGCACTGGGGAGATGGCTGTCATTACATCATCAATAAATGCACAAGTTTACGTTGATATTTTGGACAAACTGAAAGGATGTCTGGGGATGATGAAATCATTTTTCAAGATGATAATGCATCTTGCCATAGAGCAAAAACTGCGAAAACATTCCTTGCAAAAGACACGTAGGGTCAGTGTCATGGCACAGGGTCAATGTCAACGAGCAGATCTGATTTGATGCAGGTGTTAGTTTGAGGATGAAAATTTACAGGGTGATCCATAATTTTTTCCTCAGAATTGAGTGATTCCATATTTTTTTCCTCTGCTTGGTCTAAAAAAGTAACCATTACTGACTGCCACAATCTTTTTTCTTGATTTCTTATAGTGTTTCTTAAAGCCAGAAAGTTGCCATTTGAAATGACTTAGTTTTGTGTCATGTCTGTGATCTGCTTTTTTTCTACAAAATTAAACAACTGAATGAACATCCTCAGAGGCCAGTGATTTCATACATATACACACATACATATACACACACACAACTTGGGCAGATGTCAAATCTTCAGCAGGAGTTTGAAGTACAAGCTTTAACTGTCATTTAAAAAAAAAAAAAAAACCACTACAGAAATAATATTGTAAGTAAAACAAATATGCAAAAACATGCTAATAATTATACATGTATGTTTTGGGAAATAACATTTAAGTTCATTTGGAGCTCAGACAAATGTCAGGGAGTGAGCACCTAAACAGTTATTTAATATGACTAAGGTTGTTTAACATCACATTATAACTTACAATGACAGAAGTCACACACTGGTGATCATTCTTTAAATTTTCATCATGAAACACGGCGCAACAAACTACACAACCACAGCATACATCTCCAGTCTACTTATGCAGCTCTGTCAGCCTCAACACAAGGACATTTGTGTCACCCAGTATGCAGGCAACAAAAATTAAAGAGTCTGTTTTTTTGTTTTGTTTTTATGGTGGGTATGGAGGTGATGAAGAGAGTGCAGGCAGGGAGGAGTGGATGAAGAAAAGCAGAAGTTATTTGTGATGAAGAAGGTGTCAGCAAGACTGAAAAAGTAAAGAGCTGGTTGTTTCTGAACTAAACACACTGTAACTTTCCATGGGAATGACAAAGATGGACAAGGTTACATATCCTAGTTCGCCGGGATTGCAAGGTAGGATGATTTGAAGATTAAGAGAGGAGAGTGAGATGGTTTTGACATGCAGAGGATATATAAGGAGAAGGATCCAGAGGATGGAGTCACCAGGCAGGAGAAGAGGGAAGCCAAAGAGGAGGATTTTAGAGGATGTGAGGCAGGACATGTATGTAAAGTGGTTTGCGTGACAGAGGAAGCTGCAGAGGTCAGAGTGAGATGGCTGTACAGATGATCTCCTGTGGCGAGCCCTAACAGGAGCAGCTAAAAGAAGATTGGCATGGAGAGAAGTTTGCACATTGGTGGTGGGGAGGAGGAAAGTCACAGAATTTTCACAATTTACTATCCAACACTGAAGTAAATTTGAAAATAAAAAATAAATATTCTACAGTGCCTAAAACTTGTCCACAGTAAACCTTTGAAATAATGTGAGGTCATAAAATTTAAGGATGTTGAATACAAAAAAACAAAATAAATGAAATTTGTTTTATAAGCAGCAGATACATCACAACATGAGTTCTTATCCAGATTCAATTCCATTTTTGGGGGGGGGGGGGGGGGGGTCAGATTTTACTGCTAAAACCTATAAAAAAGTGACAAGATAGGCATGTGCGGAGAATTTTCTGTGGTGGATATTTGGTTAGAATGTTCTGAACCTCCTCAAACACAATGAGTTACGTAAACAGAAGCTCCAACTCTATCCAGACTATCTTTCTTTTTGTGTATCATACACAACACAGATTTCTTCATGACATTTGCTCAGAGGATAGCTGCACTGTTTAAATAATTTGAGGTGAAAGGACTTGCGGTGTGAGGTGCAGATAAACGTACTCTGCAGCAGTTCAGATACCAGATTCATCATCTCCTTTGGGGAAACCACAGCACTGGCTCCTCCTGAACCAGACTTCTGAGTTTTCACTCTGCTCTTCTTTCCCATGATGGTGGATGGACAACTGGGCTGACAACAAGTGCACATACATTACAATTTTAAACCAAGACTTCTGACAAGTACACAGGACAGAAGACAACACTTAATAAAACTAAAAATTACATTTTGACATTAAATTGTCAATATCTTATCTGTCCTCACCAATTTGCACTGAACCTGAAAAAGGGGAGGACTTAACAACTCTAAATCCTAATATTTAGCTCTGAAATATTAGGGCCTCACACAGTTTACAACAAATATTCTTAAAGGAATATTCTAATATTTTGAGATTTTCCATTTTCTGGCGCTGGAGGCTGCAATAAAAAAAAAACAAAAAAAAAAAAAACACCCCTTTAAAAGACTTTAGTTACTAACATTTTCCATGATAGTCATTTTCTGTGATACATCCATACATTGATACTTAAAGGGGAGTGCACTTATGCCATAATTGTCATTTATAGTTAATTTCCATCATGTTATAGAGATTTGTTTTCTCAGAGATGAAAATGTCGAATTGTTAACAATGATGCGAGTGAAGTTATTTTTGTTTGTCGTCAAACAAAAATAAATTCCAAGTGGCTGACAGATCTGCAAGGCACTGGAGATAAGACTGAATATTTAGAATGTCTTAGCAGTAGTAAATTAAGACAACAGATAGGAGCAAAGTCATATGACTTCTAACGCAATCAGAATCTTGGGAAGTCATGAGAAAACTATTTCAAAAAAATAAATAAATAAATTCAATCAGGATAACATGCAAAATTTAACTCCTACGTTAATGAGCATCTCTCCACAAAATTTTCAAAATGTGTCCATGACCTTTTGTGATATAGACATGGTCTAATAACCAAGTGCAGTATTTTACACTAATGTACAAAATACACTGCATTTTACACAATAGACTTTTTTCTTCATTTTTAGAAGCATGAGCTGCTCACTGAATTGCACTTTTGTGCAAGGATTCATCCAAAGAGGTCAAGCACATCTACACTTTTGTAACAGTGCCAAGACAAAAGAAAACCTATCAAGGTGTGCCTTAAATTTCTTATGTATACAAGAGCCTGATAGCTTACAGTTTCATGATTTTACATACATACATAAAATATTCTACCTCTAAGAAGAAAAGGATGCCCAGTGGCTCACACAGCATCTCACCATTCAGAAGCTGCAGAAGAACCTACCAGCTGTGCTTCCTAATTAGCTGAGGAGGTAGACATCAGAAAGTGTCCAGAGACCTGTACACATTCTGTGCCACCTACAGATTTGTTACTGTTCTTTATCTACAGGCTGATATTTTGCCCCACCTTGCACAGATGTCCAAGGCGTTCCAGAAAGCAGATGTCAACTTTCTATACAACAAAGAGCAGGCATTTCCCAGTTTTATTCCAATTCATGTCAAAGCTATCAGACAGATGCCTCAGCTTGTTGTTTTGTTTTTTTGTGTTAGGGTCCATCCCAGTATTGAGAGGCATCATGGAGGCAGGTGGCACAGCACACCCTGGTTTATTCCTATCCCACTTTTATCAAGACTTTGATGACCAAGCTGGACTTGGGTCCTTCAGAATTATCCATGAGGCGGTCAGAAAATGCAAATGTATACATTTTCACCTTGATTTCTGAGAAATTACCTTACTTATTTTGCTGAGAAAAAAATAAAAATCATTGTCATTACTGCAGTTCCTCAAACCTTACAACAGCCTTATCTGCAATCTTGAGAAATCCACATTCTTGGAGCTTCATTGTTCTGGGGCCAAACGGCACCAACGTTAGATGATTCTGCCAACCCTGCACACCCTCAGCAGGAAATTCCTCCCTGGACAAGAAGCCACAGTTGTCCAAGAGTAGATTTTATTTAAGGACTATGTGCTGTCAAGAGCATTTAAGGTCATACTCAATTTCTTAAATTTACTTAAATCATTTTTGTGTTGTCTGTATTTGTCTGAAATACGTATATAAACATACACACATATAAGTGTGCTGCCCGTGGGGATACACGGCCTCCTGAGTGGATAGTATTTAAAAAAAATATAGGTAACTGACATTTTTTCAAGTGGGGTAATAAATGAAGCAAAGTTTCTAAAAATGAGTTGGAATAGTGTGAGTTCAGAATGTTTTTAGAACCTTAGACCTCAACAATTTTTAGAAGTCAACCCTTTTATTTCCTGTTAATTACATAAATGTTGAATGTTAATTTGCTGTCTTAATATATTTATAAATTGTTTAGTTCTTGTTATCATATACACACTACCATTATTATTATTATCATCATTACATTTATTTTGTCATTTAATTTTTTTTTTTTTTTAAATAGACCACAATGGAAATAAGTGTTTTCAGTTTCTTGTGTCATCCATGCATTTTTAAACATTTGCAATCATATGATGTACTTACATTTAAGTTACTAAATAAAAATCGCGCACTTAAAAATGTGTGATTTATTTTTATACCAACACTTTTGCTTATATGCTCATAGTGTGGATGACACAGATGTAATGCCTATAGAGGAAGTATTTTTTGAAGAGGGTGAATGCCTGAGCTTAGTTTCAAAATGATTACAAAAGGGAGGAATACTGGTACAAGGAACTAGCCACAATTTATCCATATGGATTTAATGACTGTCAAAAAACTAGGTAACATTTCTAAAAAATACATTTAAAATATTGTAGTATGTGCATTAACCAAAAAAATAATGTAAGTTCAAAAAACAATCAGGTAAGCACAATAGACAGCATGCTACTACAAAGAGATTTAGAACTTAAATTGAGAGAACAAGTTAACAATCACAATAGAAATGGGTTAGTACATGAACTTATCACAATTTTTCAGTTATACAATGAAAACTTGGCACCCTAACAGCTTTAGCAAATACACTACTTTTAGAAAAAAATGCCTATTTATATTCCTTTTGACATAAAAGATTTAGCTTGCTTTAGGTTAGGTTTACATAAAATGGAAAAAAACTACAATAACCAAAAATAGTAATAAATCTTTCTTGAAAATTCCTTTTCTCAACAAAGGCATTGAAATTATCAAACTATCACAGATTCTACATAGCAAACCAATCCAAAAAACTTTACCAAATTTCATCAGTGATCAACCCCCACCCTGTTATTAGCTATTCATATACTAAAACTATAGCTGGAAAAGTTTTTAATTTCAAACAAAGCATAAAAAATTTTGACTTTGAATTAGGAATGACAAACCTTAGCTGTGACTGCCACTTGTCAAATTTCAAATACGAGCCAACAGGACATGTAATAACTGATAATCTTGGAATAACTGAAAATAGGAAGCTTAGAATATTACTTAGTAAAGGACCATCGTTTAGAGAATGAAATAATATTAACTGGGACACAAACCTCATAATGGTTAAAAAAGCCATTAAGGATTACAAAAAAATGGGCAAAAAAAAGAAAAAGTATATACTAGAACATTCGGAAGGCAGAGTATTAGAAAGAGTTCAAATTAAGATACACAGACTTAGGAAAAAAGGAAAAATTCATACAAAAAAAACGTACTGTCAGACAAGGTTTGCCTAGAATACCTAAATAACTTTAAAAGACATTTTGTTTTAGTACCAGCAGATAAAGCCAGCAACAATATCCTAATAATTTGAAAAAATATTACTTAGATGTAGTTTTAAAATTTAAAGGAACTTAGCACTAGTGATGGGACAAGCTCACAAACATATCTGTCTTATAATAGTCACATAGAAGATATTGTCAACAAAAAAAAAAAACACCAAGAATTTGTGACTAAATATAACATTAAAATTATTACCGATATGATCATATAGAATTCCTTGTAGACAATATCTATACAGAGGTTGGCAACAGAATTTTCAAAACAAACAATAAGGATACCTATGGGAACAGACTGTGCTCCACTTTTAGCTAACCTTTTCCTTTTTTATGAATACAAATTTATGAAAGAAACTTAAAACAGATAGCCAGTCAGCAAAAACTTTTAGTAATACCTTCCATTAAACTGATGACCTACTTACTTTAAATAACCCTAATTTTGAGAATGAAATATTCAGAATTAAAGCTTAAAAGACGAGAAAACAACAAACTTTGAAATTAAAAATATTTATCATTCAGAATTAAAGCTTAAAAGACAAGAGGAAAACAATAACAAACTTTCATACTTATAGAGTTGAGCACTACAGATAGACAGCTTAGAACAGCAGTTTTTGACAAACGGGATGATTTTGACTTTCATATTGTAAAATGTCCTTATATGAGTAGTAACATACCAAGTAAACCTTCATACAGTGTTTACACCTCCCAACTACTAAGAATTGATTGAATCTGTGATAATTACCAAGTTTTTCCCACTAGACACCATAAACTTCCTAGTAGATTAGTTAAACAAGGGTTTCTCTATGACAAATTGGTTCTTCAGTTTAAAAGATTTTTTTTTAATAGATACCAAGAGATAATATCTAACGTTGGGGTTTCCATTAGAAAGCATGTAGAAGATGGAAGTTGTCTGCCTATAGTAGCTATCCATAACCTAGCCAGTAGGGTAACCTTTCGATCGCAACGAGAGAGAGAGAGAGATTTTATTTTCTAGGCCTACCACTGTCGACGTTAACGTACCTGGAATTTATCCCTCTCCGTCAAGCCAGTTAAGGGCTACCCTGGCCTACATGTCGCTGTGGCCGCGAGCCCCTTAACTCTCATTAGCCAGGAGCATTTCCACCTCAGTATCCTTTCACTAAGGTACTTATATCTTGTCTCCATACATTTCAGCACGCTTTATGGTTGTGAATACATACAAATGTCCTTTTTCTTGTTCTCTATTATTATTAATTATATTAGTGATAAAATGGAGGAGTGGCGTACAATTAGTTAAACCTAACAGCTAACGTTAGCTTATCGAGCTGGCTAAAGCACCGTTTGTCATAGCTAACAACTTAGTTCTTTTCTGTTTGGGAAGCCTACGTTAATGCACACTTTTGTTTACATTTATTGTTAATACCGTATTGTAGGGTGAAGCAACACTATTGTACTTTATACGCCAGTTACCGGCTTTGTTTAGCTTTGTTGGCTAGCAAGGTACGGTTGGCTACTTAACGGCTAAATTAATGGTAGCTCAGCTGGCTATAGCTAGCCTACTTTCGTGATTTATACTTTTATATCAATAAACAGTATCTAAGTTTGGGGTTTCCATTAGAAAGCATGTTGAGTATGGATTTTGTCTTCCTATAGTAAGCTAGCAGGGTGAACTTTAGATAGAAATCTAAAACATATTACATCATAGCTTCTGTTTCTATTATAACATAACTATATTTATAGCTTAGCCTATGAGCTATAATTTAGTTTTACAACAAGTCTACAGACTAGGTAGATGTATACTACAAGCTTCTCCTGTATGGACATTTAGGTTTCAGGAGCAAACTCCTATAATATTATATACCAGAAACTATATTTCTTGTATATGTTGTTTACTACCCTGATTATGTAAATATCACATATACATGCTGTCCATATTCTTGAGCCAATTAGGTGGGTAGGAAGAGTTCCCATGGGATTAAAAAAATCCTTTTTAACCTACCATCCCTGGTTCTTAAGACCAGGAACCTAAGTGGCTCTACTCTTTTTTTTCTTAGAAATTCATATATATACTTTAGTATACACTAGCAGAGTTCCACCTTAGATTTGGAATGTATAATAGAAGATATGCCTTACTGAATTTTCATGACACTTAACTAAATAAACTAATTTAAACTACAACAACACAATAAATCAAGAACACTAACAACACTGTTACACTACCATGAACCACAATAACAGTGTTCAAACAAGGATGCTCATAAGTGTACATTAAACCGGGTCATTGATCAATTTTATGATTGCATCATCTGATCTGAGGCCGCATGTTCTGGGCACTCTGGTGAAGAGAGTGGCAGAGCTGTCAACTGATAACCATCCGGTGGTAATTTGGATCAGAGGATGGAGGAGGACTTTGAACAGATCTGGCAAGCCCAAATGGAGTGTGGGTGAACTGGGAACATCTGGAGGAGCCCACTGTCCAAGAGATCTTCAACTCGCACCTCTGGCAGAGATTTTCTGGCATCCCTGTGGAGGTTGAGGACATTGAACCAGAATGAGCAATGTTCTAAGTTTCCACTGCTGAAGCTGCAGCAGGGAGCTGTGGACTGAAGGTCTTAGGTGCCTCAAGGGGCAGTAGGCTAACCCTCAAACACTGTGTTGGGACACCAGTGGTCAGGAAACCCATCCAAATGAAGAAGAAGTCTTTCCAGGATATGCTATCTCAGAGGAGTCCGGAGGCAGTTGCAAGGTACCGACAGGTCCAAATGGTAAATGTACTGCATTTATGGTGCTTTTCCATCTGCATCAGACACACAAAGCACTTTACACATCAATGCCTCACATTCACCCCGATGTGAGGCTGCTACCATGCGAGGTGCCCACTAAACACCAGGGGCAACTAGGGGATTAAGGACCTTGCCCAAGGGCCCTTAGTGACTTTCTGGTCGAGCTGGGATTTGAGCAAAGGATCCTCTGGTCTCAAGCCCAACGCAATGAAACTGAATGCAGTGCAGCAGGATTTAACTGTGCGCACGAGAGAAGAACACTGTCATGCTCTATTAAGGATCACCACTAATCAAGACGGATCAACACGCTCAGTTGTGACCTCTACAACATGAGGTGAAATGAGGGTGGTGCGTGACATTCGTGGAAGATTTTTTGACAGCCAAAAACATGCTCCACGAAAATCACGAATATCACACACCAACATGCACTATTAAGAAACCTTTTCAGATGCGTTAAGTCACGTTAAGAATGTCAGGAATGTGCCAAGAATGACATAAGTATGACATTCGTAGCACGTCCTGCCTATGTGTAAACGCAGCAGTATGGGAGAGCCCTGGACTATGATGTTTAAAAACGCAAGAGTACTTTTTATGCGATTACTCAATTAATCGCCAGAATAATCGACAGACTACTCGATTACTAAAATAATCGATAGCTGCAGCCCTAGTCCAGTCCCCTCCACCCCATGACCCTTGATTGGAGTAAGTGGGTATAGAATTTAATTTCTCGAGCAGTGCATGAATTTCATGTACATTTCACTCTTCCCTTATGACATCACAGGTATGTAATGAGATCAAAGTCACAACTGACTGGTGTCCATCCATTGATGCAAGTAACATGAACAATGCGCCGCGCAGTGGCACAAAGCTCACTTGATAGTAGATGAAGGCACAAACCAGAAATGGTACAAAAAAATAAATAAAAAAAATAAAAAAAATCTGCCCATAGGGGAAAAAGCCACAAACTGGACAACAATGTCGTAAAAAAAATGAAAATTAAAATTCAAAAAAAAAAAAAAAATCAAGCCACAAACCAAACAATATTGTTGTAAAGGTAGATGAAGACCATACTGAGATGCTGAAGAGCTTTGCTCATTCATGTTCACGACATATACATATTACACAGTGGAGTAGTGGAGGTATGTGCTCGCAAAATGCCATTCTACTTAAAAATAAATGAACAAATACGAAAGTACAAATATTTAACGTTCTAGTCTGCAGCTTCTTACATGCGATGATTTATTGCCTTCATGTTTTCTGTCATTGCTTCATTTAGCTGTTCACTTGCTGGCAGAAGTAATTTTTTTTTAGAAACATGTTTTGTAGAAACATTTCACTTTGGAAGTGAGCTAAATGTGGATTAAGGTGGTTGTTACTATGCAGCAATTTTTTGGCAGTAAGCTGTGGTGCACATCTTGATTATGGTCAGAGGTCATGCGAGTTACATAAGTGCAATTTGACCTGGATAAGATAGCCAGCCAGATCTAGCGGATCCTTGGCCCGTGGTTGAGGTTTGCTCTACATTTGTTTGGTTTTCAGACCTTTGCTCAGACACATACAGATAAATACATAAACTGAAGATATCACTTAGTATTTGAATAAAGACTTGAAAAGAAACTGTAGATTAATAAACAACTGTATTTGGAGCTGCAACAGGGAATCAACTTAGACATTTCAACTCTGTCGGATGAGAAAAAAAACAAAAACCAAAAAAACACCTGCTTGTGATTTAGACCAAGCCCACAAACCTCACTCGGACTCGCTCAGCCTATTGACCTCGCTTGCTGCGCTATGATTAAATAGTCCGCAGACTTTGAGAAGCCCTGGCCTTGACAAGTTATTTTAATAAGTGATAGCCAATTTTAATGGCAAAATAAATTAACAAAACAAGAATAAAGATTATTTGTGGTTCTAAATATTGTTAAGGTGGTTTTACTCTTTTTTTTACCTCTCCCACAATGATTTTGTTTTCAAAACTTTATTTAAAAAAAGATATATTAAACATTAAACGAACAGTTAAGGCCACAATAACATTCACAGTATTATTATAAATAGAAAGAGATAGAAAATAAAATAAATTGTACAAAAGTAAAGGGATTCTTTAACATTAATTTTCTTTAAAAAAAAATTCCTTATAGAGTGTGAGTCTTGGACAAGTTAATTTTTCTGGCAAAAATATGAAGGTTGAATAAAATTGAACAGGGTTTCATGCTGGAACTGTTGTGCTGCGCTTTACTTGTGGAAAGGTTTTGTTAAAAGCTGTTGACTAGAAATTATTTTTTCTAACATTTCATACATTTGTTGTTTATTTGATAACATTTTATTAACTTATTACCAGGCAGCACTTTGCAATAATTTTATTTATTTTCCTGTTTGTATAATGTTATAATAATTGTTGGTTTAAATAACAAGCAAATTTCAGTTTTGCATTTTGTTCCCATACTGTACCGAAAATGAACCAAACCGTGAACTCAAAACGAGGTACATATCAAACCGTGATTTTTGTGTATCGTTACACCCCTAGGAATAAGTGATTAAATTTTGAAGGTGCTCAAGAATATACTCTGAAACTGAGATCCAGAAAAATGTTTGGCACATAGCGGTTGAGTAGATGTTGATGAAATTTTGTGAATAATGCACCAGAAAATGAGAACTGAGTTTGATTTGAAACGTATTTTGGATCCAGAAGTTTTAAGCACTGAGGAACATGTCGCTTTGGCGGAGGTATGCACTCTGACTGCCTTCTAGTTGATAAAGTAACTGTAATGTACATCAGACAGATCACAATTTGGAATTTTTTTTTTCTGCCTTGTGAGTGATACAACAGCAACTTGATCATACCAATCCACTGTTTATTAAATCAAAGATTTTAAAACTCCATGACATGATTTAATTTAAGACTGTTCAATTGATGTATAAAGTAAAAAAATAAGCAAGTACCTGTCAGAATTCACTTTTATGCAAAGGGAAGGAATATATTTTAAGGGGTTTGTATCATTTTAAATTGCAGGCGCAAGGACGACCAGGAAATGCTTCTGTGTCTCCATTTGTGGCCCAAAAAAATGGAATAAGCTACCTGAGAAACTCCAACGATGTCCAAATATCAATCAGTTTAAATATTTATACAAGAAATGGTGTTCGACGGATATGTATCTGATGGAAAACGTTGAGTTGTGTTGTATGATGAATGTGCTTCATTTAAATTCTTACTATTGAATGTACTGGGGTAACTAGAACGAAATAGGAGCTGTTATGAAATACTCACTTCCCTCAGTGGTAGTTATGAGCTACTACTGTTCAGGCTTTGTTGGAAATGACCATGTATGAACTGGCATCTAGCCTGGGTTGATCTGACTGTATGAGTGGGTGTAGGCATTGATAAGCGTTGCTTCTGCCTAGACCTTTCGGGCACCATGTTTATTGTTTTCTTGTTCTTTCTTTCCTGTTAACTTTTGTTTTATTTTTTGTAGTGTTTTTGTGGTCTGCAAATGAGTGTTTGTTTTTTGCATTGGTGCCTAATAAATTCAAATTCAAAATTCAAATATGCAAACATTCTCACTCCAACAAAGATAAAATGATGCATTTGGTCAATTTCATTAAATTAACTATTCAATGAAGTTACAAGTCATATCTCTGCCAAGGCATGTATCCCTCAAATTAGTACCCCTCCCCCATCTTAAAGAAATTTTATATTAATAAAATGTGAAAAATGGTCAAACAACATCAATGTTAGAAGAAAAATTTTTCAATATTTCGTCCCACGTGGGCCTAAAACTTTTGCACAGATCTGGATGAAAAATATACAACTTAATGCTTCTCTTTACAATTTCTGCAACACATAATAGCCTACTGCTGAAAAGGAAACAAACAAAAATCACAGCCAACGTATTTTAAAGCAATTAAGGGAAAAAAGCCTCCATAGTGTCAAACGGAGCTGCTTTAGCAGCAGGACACCAAACTGCAGCTTTAACTTCGCTGGTGTTTGTGCATACAGGTTTAATTTTTAGCTTTAGGTTAAACATTAGCCAAAAGCTGCGGTGTCGTAGACCAGCAGTGAGCATCTGAGCTCGGAACCCCGACTGGACCGGAGGCGGGACAGAAACGGAACCATTTATCCAGAACAAACCGAACCAGGCTAACTGCTAGCCGCTAACCTGTCAAACCACACACATCCAGCCAGTTTAACGACCTGCTAGCCTCCCGGCCCGCTGACATATGGCTGCCTCCAAACGCTTTGCAGAAAACAGCAGAAATCAGAGGTTTAGAAAGGCAAGGCTTTTTGCTTGTTTGTTTGTAAGATTATGCCAAACCTTTTGGAAGTGACAGCAGCAGCAGCTCCTCTGTCCTGCACTGAAACCAAACACGACAGCGACGCAACCTGAATTACGCCCACTAATTTTCACTACTCGCTTTCCCATTGGCTATACCACAACTCTGTGACGGAACGAATCCCTCCCATTCAGCGCTGCTATTGGATGATTACTTTTAGAAAGACCAAATCACCAAAAATGGTAAGATTTTGACGTTTGCGATTGGT
Source organism: Thalassophryne amazonica (assembly GCF_902500255.1). Lineage (NCBI taxonomy): Eukaryota > Metazoa > Chordata > Actinopteri > Batrachoidiformes > Batrachoididae > Thalassophryne > Thalassophryne amazonica. Next base: position 27,091,391 of record NC_047121.1, read on the forward strand.
TTAAGGTTTTGTCATTCTCGAACTAGGCCTGTGTTGCCAGGTCCATAACTTTGGGCTTGTTTCCAGAAAGAGTCAACGCCGCATTGGTTGCTGAGGCGCAAGAAATCTCTCCAGATTTAATCGTTATATTTTCCTGTAATGTTTCATCATGTGTCTCTGTGTACATGTATGTTTATGATTGTTACAATAAAGTCAAATTAAAAAAAAAAAATGCGGCCGCCATCTTGGGCCGGTCATGGTTGTGATTCCATCACGTAACAGTAAAGGTTTGATTTTATAAACTTGTTTATTTTTAAAAAATCTTTCTATATTAAAGTTGCTTTGTTCTTTGTTAGTTTCTCTGTTCTGTAAAATATTTTTAGCACTGTGTAAAGTGCTGTGTAATATAATGTATTATTAATTTGTTCGGTGTCGCTGACATTAATGAGCAAAGCTCTTCACTATCTGTGTATATATCATCAAACAATAATTTAAAATTGAATAATTGTTGCAGAACCTCAAAGTAATGATAGGCTACTTCACAATTGTCATTACGATTCTTTTTTTTTATGACAATATTGTAATAATGTAAGAAAGAAGTTTTAGCCCTTCACCCGCTAACCATAACCCTAAGTTATAGTTGAAATCCAGAAATAAAAGATAAATTATTGAAGAAACACTGTGTTCACTACTTATCACAGTGCTTCCGACTTTTTTTTTTTTTTTTTTTTTTTGGCGTAGTGATGAAATGTAAATTTAAAAACTGAAATTCTAGCAGGCATATCTTTCGAATTAGAGATGAGTCCCACATACATTTTTGGCATAATTGAAAATAATTGAGAATCATAGCTGCAAATGTCATACAGCTTTTCTGGCCTTTCTTTGTGGGAAAAAATTACCAATTTAGCATTTTGGTACCGTGAAATTTACGTTGTTCAAAACATTTTGTACTTTAACATACTCAGGTGAGCTAATCACAACACGAGGAATACTCACAAAGCAGGTCTAGACGTTTCATGCCCTTCAAGGATCGAAAGGATCGATTCAAAGCGGGAATGGCGGCGCCACCAGTACCAAAACATGTTGCGTCCGTAGCAGCACTAATTTGCAGAGTTTTATTTCACCATGCAGATTTTTTGTGCCATTTGCGGTTTGTGGCTTTGTCTACCATTGAGCGATCTCGCAAGATTTATTTGTGCTATTTCCGCTTGAACGTGATTTCATCCAGTGGGCAGATTTTTTTTGTGCCATTTCTGGTTTGTGCCTTCGTCTACCATTGAGCAAGCTCATATTAATAGTATTGTAATACCCCTCGCTGCAGGGAGTCAGCCAAGGACCATGGTTCTCTTCCAGAGCTTTTATTTTTAACACACCAAAGACAACAGAGTTGCTGTTGCAGCCACAACTCACGCTGACGACACCTTCTTTTTCCTCTTTTTCTCTTCCTGCTCACCACACCCTCACTCCCCCTCCCAACTCGAGAACAGTTAACCCTTGCGTGACAACGTGAACATTAGAACTATGATCATTACACTGCCCCCCCCCTTTATGAAGCCCCTCGCCCTCGAGGGGTCAACAAATAATCCCCAAACCGTGGAGGTCTCCGTCTCTGTCTTTGTGGCCTGCGTGGGGCTGGCCCACGCTCATTCCCAGATGGCAGCAGAGACATAGTGGATGTCACTGGAAATGGGACTGGGGAATCTGGTCCTGCTGAGCGTTCTGGGCTACAGAGTGGGGCAGAACTTTGTTCAAATGAAGGGAGAGCCCCTCCCCTATAGGGTGCCAATCTATCACGGTGGAGGGCTACTTTCCTGCCCTTTGGGGGCACCTGAACCCTATAAACCACCTCCCCGACACGCTCTAGCACCCTGCATGGGCCAACCAGTGACTGTCCAGTTTTGGACAACGCCCCTTCTTACGTTTGGGCGAATAGACCCAAACCAGTTCACTGGCCGTAAAACTTCTGCCCTTGCTCCTCAAATCGTAATTCCTCTTTTGTCTCATGCCAGCCTTCTCCAGCTGGTCCCTGGCAAACGTGTGGGCTATCTCGAGACGATCTTGCAGCTTTCTTGCATACTCCGGCCCTGGTGGGTCCCGTGTTGTGTCTGGTGGCCGCCCAAAAACCAGCTCAGCTGGTGTCCGGATTTCCCTAGCCAGCATCAGCATGGCAGGGGTACAGTTTGTAGAGCTCTGGACAGCAGAGCGGTAGGCCATCAAAACCAGGGGAATGTGTCTGTCCCAGTCGCGCTGGTGGGTGGCAGTAAGGATTGCTAGCTGCTGCTGCATTGTGCGGTTAAAACGCTCCACTAACCCATCACTCTGTGGATGTAATGGTGTGGTGCGTGTTTTCTGCACATTCAACCGGTCACACAAAGCTGTGAAAACCTTGGACTCGAAGTTCCGGCCCTGGTCACTGTGGATTATGTCAGGTGTTCCAAACCGGCTGAACATGTCCTCCAACAGGGCGTCTGCCACTGTTTCTGCTTCTTGATCCGGCAGAGCATAAGCTTCTGGCCATTTTGTAAAGTAGTCCATCGCACAGAGCACATACTTATTTCCTCTGTCAGACACTGGAAAGGGGCCCATGATGTCCACCGCTACCCTCTCCATGGGCTCCCCAACTGCTTGCTGCTGTAGAGGGCCCGGGACTGATCAAGGGGTCCTTATAGGCTGCACAATCATCGCAGCGCCGACAGAAATCCTCGACATCACGGCGATTGCTGACCCCTAGTAGAACCCCTGGCGCAGCGACGGAGGGTCTAGTACTCCCGAAGTGTCCTGAGCCTGTACCCCCATGGCACGCCTTCAGCACTATCTGTCTAAGGGTTCTGGGGACCACTACCTGCCATCTCTCTTCCCCTGTGGCAGGCTCCTTCCATGCTCGCTGAGTACCCCATCTAGCATGCGTAACATGCTAAACTTACTCCACAGGCCCTTAACAGTCCCCGACAGGCCAATCACCCCCTCCCAGGATGGTCTGACCCCGCTTTGGACCCACTGCCGCATACATTTCAACTCTTTGTCGTTTCCTGCTGAGAGGCCCAATCCGCAGCCCCAACAACCTCTAGAGAGCAGCATGTTTGTTCAGCAGCCAACCCCACCCCCCTGAGTTCCATTCCCTGGCATCCCTGCGGTCGCAGTAGCTGCAACCGTCCACTGCACATGGACGCCGGGACAGGGCATCAGCATTGGCGTGCTGGGCCCCTGGTCGATGCACAACACTGAAGTGAAAAGACTGCAACTCCTCCAGCCACCTTGCAACCTGGCCTTCCGGCTCCCTGAAAGATACCAGCCACTGAAGGGCTGCATGATCAGTCTGATTGTGAAGGGCACGCCACATAAATAATACTTGAAGTGCCGGGCAGCCAAAACAACAGCAAGAAGCTCACGTCTGGTCACACAATAGCGTCTCTCACTCTTATTGAAAACACGGCTGAAATATGCCACCACCCGCTCCCCTTCAGGACCCACCTGCCCCAATACTGCTCCCATTCCCACATCACTGGCATCCGTATCCAGCAAGAATGGCAAAGTGGGATCCGGGTCTGTGATGAGAACAGGGGCATTTGTGAGAGCTTGCTTAAGGGTAGAAAATGCCTCTTGGCAGTTTGGTGTCCACATGAAAGGCTGGTTGTTCTGGAGGAGACGGAAAAGAGGGGCTCCAATCAGGAAAAACCCTTCACGAACCTCCGATAGTAAGAGGCCAGCCCGAGAAAACTCTTGAGCTGCTTCTGGTTATCTGGGACTGGCCAGTCCCAGATAGCCTGAATTTTCACTGGAGCGTGCTGATGCCTTCGCTGCTCACTTTGTGGCCAAGGAACTCCACCTCCCGCTGCATAAAGTGACACTTCTCCGGGTGCAACTTCAACCCGGCAGCAGCAAATCCTTCCCAGCACCAGCCTCAGGGAGTCCAGCGCAGCCTCGAAGGACCTCCCATGGACGAGGACATCATCCAGGTACACTAAGCACTCCTGTCGAGGAACCTTGGCCAGAACATTGTCCATAAGCCTCTCGAATGTCCCAGGCGCGTTACACAGTCCAAAGCTGAGAAACCTTGAACTGCCAATGTCCCCTGGTGGTGCTGAATGCTGTCTTTGGCCTGGATTCCTGGGTGATGGGCACCTGCCAATACCCACTGCGCAGGTCCAGTGAAGAGAACCATGAGGAGCCGGACACCAAATCCAGGGTCTCATCAACTCGGGGAAGGGGGTAACAGTCTTTTTTTTGTCACCTTGTTTAGGGGCCTATAATCCACGCAAAACCTCCACCTTGAGCTATTCTTTTTAGGGACCATGACCACAGCCGAAGACCATGGGCTGTCTGAGGGCTCGATTATGCCCGCCCTCCAGCATGGCTTGAACCTCACGATCAGCAGCCTCCTGTCGAATCATAGGCAAGCGACGGGGTCGCACTTTGATGGGCGTGCATCCCCAGTGTCAATGTTGTGCTCCGCCAGGTGTGTGAGGCCCACTTCATTGTCACTGAGTGCAAAAATGTCCTTAAATTCCCACAGAACCTGCCACAGTTCTACCTGCTGCCGTTCATCCAGACCAACGCAGCTTCCTTGCCAGATACCCCGGATGGCCTCCCGCGATCCACTGGGGCATCCCAGCGGAGCTAAAACATCTGCAGACAGCACAGCTGGGGTGAGTGGTGTGGGCGGGCTGGGCTGGATCTCATCCAGATGAGGAGTGGCTAGCTCTGAATGTGCAGCAGTGCATGAGGTGGGTGCCGCCGGGAGAACCTGATTGTAGTGCGGGATTAGTGGGGTAGTCTGCCCTCCCGGCAAGATGAGCATACCTGCCCCGAGGTCCACTACACACCCTGTGCTTCTGAGAAAGTCCAGGCCAAGACACATGGGTCTTTCACCTCAGCCACCCATGCCGAAAAAGTCACTGTCAAACTCCCTACTGTGAAAACAAACGTTCCTCTGCCCTTCATTTCAGCCGTCTGACCAGTCACTGTCCGCAGCCTTACTGACGTCAGCTCTAGAATGGTCCCTTCTGGGACGACATCAGGTCTCACCAATGTGGCAGTAGATCCCGTATCCACAAGGGCTGGGCAGGAACATTTCCAATCAGCACCAGGAACATGGCAGCGGTCACCCACCTCTGTCCAGCCCACAGTCTCTACCGCATCAGCATGCGGATCCCGGTGAATGGTTGACGGGGTCCGTGTCATCCGGGCTACACGGACCCTTTCCCGTTTCCCTGCTGACCTTTAGTTTCTGGACAGCGACGGAGCATGTGTCCTGGCTTGCCACACCCCCAACAGACAGCAGGCAGGTTGTGTTGCACTCCACTCACACTAGGTCCCACTGACAGATTTTTCACAGCACGTACCAGCTCCTCTACCCACACCGGTCTCTGTTCTGGCAGCTCTTTCACAGTGGTAGCCATCACTGGTGTAGGTGTTGACGGCTTTATGGCACAGGTGGCGACCTCCCTCTCTAGGGCCAGTTCAAGCGCCTCAGCTAGTGTCACACAGTGGGCGAGCTGTACGTGTAAGCGCAGCTCCACAGGTGTCAGGGCATGGATGAACTGGTCACAGACTAGCTCATCAGGATTGTGCTTGGCATTCCTTCATATGCGCGTCTGCCCAAGCTCTCAATCTCATGTGCCAGGGATCGCAGGGGCTCATCCGGCCGCCTGACACGGTGTTTAAACTCACACCGCAGGGAGTCTTTCAGATTAAAAAGTCCAAAGCGTCTCTGCAGAGCTCCGACCAACATAGAGTAGTCCCCTCTCTCCTCTGGGGTCAGGAGCAGGAGGCATTCTGCAGCTTCCTCTGTCAATGAAAGTGCCAGCTGCACGGCTTTAATCTTCTCAGACCAGCCCGCAGTGGCTGCTAACAGTTCGACTGTGTCCGGTAAGCTTCCCAGCTCCCTCTGCCGGAGAACAGCGGTGTCGTGGAGCGGGTGACAAAGAGCTGCTGGGCACCGCCATCTTTGTTAGTCTCAGGTCCCGCGCTGCATTCAAGAGTGGGCTGCATGGCGCCCCGACGGCGGTAACAGTGCTGTCCAGCCGCTGTGAACTCCAGCACTCCGAGGCATCACGGTGTTTTCTGGAATGTCTATTGCGCCTTCATCGGCCTCCTTCTTTACCTGCAGCGGGCACTCGAGCTAGAGGACATCTTCGCCCCCGCTTAAGCAGTGGCTCATGCAGTGGGCAAATTCGAGCTTCTGACACCAATGTAATACCCTCGCTGCAGGGAGTCAGCCAAGGACCATGGTTCTCTTCAGAGCTTTTATTTTAACACACCAAAGACAACAGAGTTGCTGTTGCAGCCACAACTCACGATGACGACACCTTCTTTTTCCTCTTTTTCTCTTCCTGCTCACCACACCCTCACTCCCCCTCCCAACTCGAGAACAGTTAACCCTTGCGTGACAACGTGAACATTAGAACTATGATCATTACAGTATTATAAGGTGCTGAGAGCTGCAGAGAGAGTGACTCGCCAAGCTTCAACAAAGTAACCTCCAAAGGTCAACAGTCCCACACACAAGGTCCATGAGGAGATTAGAATGGAGGATTTTTTTTTTCTGCACCACATTGCACCAAACTCACCTCTCTTAGTAAGGGAGCATGAGAAAGAAGCTCTGCAAAACAGTCCTCTTTTAGGGCTTTTAGCTTGAAAACCTTTATGAACAAGTTTGTACATCTGGAAATATGGCTTGAAAATATGGATGTCATGTTCTTGTGTTAATTTGACAATTTACATGACATTGCATTTTATTCTCTCTCTGCTCTCTGCTGGGTGCCTGCTCCCAGACCACCAATAACCAGTAAAAATCTATTTAAGCATAAAAATTCAAAAAGAAAAAATAATATAGCACCTTCAACTGCACCACAGATTAAAACAGTTAAATGTGGTTTATTAAATATTAGGTCTCTCTCTTCTAAATCCCTGTTAGTAAATGATATATAATTGATCAACAATTGATTTATTCTGCCTTACAGAAACCTGGTTACAGCAGGATGAATATGTTAGTTTAAATGAGTCAACACCCCAGTCACACTGTCAGAATGCTCGTAGCACGGGTTGAGGAGGAGGATTAGCAGAAATCTTCCACTCCAGCTTATTAATTAATCAAAGACCCAGACAGAGCTTTAATTCATTTGAAAGCTTGACTCTTAGTCTTGTCCATCCAAATTGGAAGTCTCAAAAATCAGTTTTATTTGTTTATTACTATCGTCCACCTGATCGTTACTGTGAGTTTCTTTGTGATTTTTCAGACCTTTTGTCTGACTTAGTGCTTAGCTCAGATAAGATAATCATAGTGGGATTTTAACATCCACATAGATGCTGAGAATGACAGCCTCAACACTGCATTTAATCTATTGTTAGACTCAGTTGGCTTCGCTCAAAATGTAAATGAGCCCACCCACCACTTTAACCACACTTTAGGTCTTGTTCTGACATATGGCATAGAAATGAAGACTTAACAGTATTTCCTGAAAACCCCTTTTTGTCTGATCATTTCTTAATAACATTTACATTTACTTTAATGGACTACCCAGCAGTGGGGAATAAGTTTCATTACAGTAGAAGTCTTTCTGAAAGTGCTGTAACTAGGTTTAAGGATATGATTCCTTCTTTGTTATGTTCTTCAATGCCATATACCAACACAGTGCAGAGTAGCTACCTAAACTCTGTGAGTGAGATCGATTATCTCGTCAATAGCTTTACATCCTATTGAGCACAACTTTAGATGCTGTAGCTCCTCTGAAAAAGAGAGCCTTAAATCAGAAGTGCCTGACTCCGTGGTATAACCCACAAACTCGCAGCTTAAAGCAGATAACCTGTAAGCTGGAGAGGAAATGGCGTCTCACTAATTTAGAAGATCTTCATTTAGCCTGGAAAAAGAGTCTGTTGCTCTATAAAAAAAAAGCCCTCCGTAAAGCTAGGACATCTTACTATTCATCACTAATTGAAGAAAATAAGAACAACTCCAGGTTTCTTTTCAGCACTGTAGCCAGGCTGACAAAGAGTCAGAGCTCTATTGAGCCGAGTATTCCTTTAACTTTAACTAGTAATGACTTCATGAGTTTCTTTGCAAATAAAATTTTAACTATTAGAGAAAAATTATTCATAACCATCCCAAAGACATATCTTTATGTTCGGCTGCTTTCAGTAATGCTGGTATTTGGTTAGACTCTTTCTCTCCGATTGTTCTGTCTGAGTTTTTCATTAGTCACTTCCTCTAAACCATCAACATGTCTATTAGACCCCATTCCTACCAGGCTGCTTAAGGAAGCCCTATCATTAATGCTTCGATCTTAAATATGATCAATCTATCTTTATTAGTTGGCTATGTACCACAGGCTTTTAAGGTGGCAGTAATTAAACCATTACTTAAAAAGCCATCACTTGACCCAGCTATCTTAGCTAATTATAGGCCAATTTCCAACCTTCCTTTTCTCTCAAAAATTCTTGAAAGGGTAGTTGTAAAACAGCTAACTGATCATCTGCAGAGGAATGGTCTACTTGAAGAGTTTCAGTCAGGTTTCAGAATTCATCATAGTACAGAAACAGCATTAGTGAAGGTTACAAATGATCTTCTTATGGCCTCAGACAGTGGACTCATCTTTGTGCTCATCCTGTTAGACCTCAGTGCAGCTTTTGATACTGTTGACCATAAAAATTTATTACAGAGATTAGAGCATGCCATAGGTATTAAAGGCAATGCGCTGCAGTGGTTTGAATCATATTTATCTAATAGATTACAATTTGTTCATGTAAATGGGGAGTCTTCTTCACGGACTAAGGTTAATTATGGAGTTCCACAAGGTTCTGTGGTAGGACCGATTTTATTCACTTTATACATGCTTCCCTTAGGCAGTATTATTAGAAAGCATTGCTTAAATTTTCATTGTTACACAGATGATACCCAGCTTTATCTATCCATGAAGCCAGAGGACACACACCAATTAGTTAAACTGCAAGAATGTCTTTCAGACATAAAGACATGGATGACCTCTAATTTCCTGCTTTTAAATTCAGATAAAACTGAAGTTATTGTACTTGGCCCCACAAATCTTAGAAACATGGTGTCTAACCAGATCCTTACTCTGGATGGCATTACCCTGACCTCTAGTAATACTGTGAGAAATCTTGGAGTCATTTTTGATCAGGATATGTCCTTCAATGTGCATATTAAGCAAATATGTAGGACTACTTTTTTGCATTTGCACAATATTTCTAAAATTATAAAGGTCTTTTCTCAGAGTGATGCTGAAAAGCTAATTCATGCATTTATTTCTTCTAGGCTGGACTATTGTAATTCATTATTATCAGGTTGTCCTAAAAGTTCCCTGAAAAGCCTTCAGTTAATTCAAAATGCTGCAGCTAGAGTACTGACAGGGACTAGAAGGAGAGAGCATATTTCACCCATATTGGCTTCTCTTCATTGGCTTCCTGTTAATTCTAGAATAGAATTTAAAATTCTTCTTCTTACTTATAAGGTTTTGAATAATCAGGTCCCTTCTTATCTTAGGGACCTCATAGTACCATATCACCCCAATAGAGCGCTTCGCTCTCAGACTGCAGGCTTACTTGTAGTTCCTAGGGTTTGTAAGAGTAGAATGGGAGGCAGAGCCTTCAGCTTTCAGGCTCCTCTAATCTGGAACCAGCTCCCAATTCAGATTAGGGAGACAGACACCCTCTCTACTTTTAAGATTAAGCTTAAAACTTTCCTTTTTGCTAAAGCTTATAGTTAGGGCTGGATCAGGTGACCCTGAACCATCCCTTAGTTATGCTGCTATAGACTTAGACTGCTGGGGGGTTCCCATGATGCACTGTGTTTCTTTTTATTCATCTCTTTTTGCTCTGTATGCACCACTCTGCATTTAATCATTAGTGATTGATCTCTGCTCTCTTCCACAGCATGTCTTTTTCCTGATTCTCTCCCCTCAGCCCCAACCAGTCCCAGCTGAAGACTGCCCCTCCCTGAGCCTGGTTCTGCTGGAGGTTTCTTCCTGTTAAAAGGGAGTTTTTCCTTCCCACTGTCGTCAAGTGTTTGCTCATAGGGGGTCGTTTTGACCCTTGGGGTTTTTCTGTAATTATTGTATGGCTTTTGCCTTACAATATAAAGCGCCTTGGGGCAACTGTTTGTTGTGATTTGGCGCTATATAAATAAAATTGATTTGATTTGATTTGCTTTGTACAACCTTGGAACTCTCTCTTTCTCTCTCTGACCTGACATGAAGTATATAAATGGACTGAATTTATAGCTCGAATTGCCCCTGAGATGGTAAAGTCTCTTGATGTTGTTTGGCTGTTAATAGCTGACACACGTATACACTGTTGCATGGATGTCTGGGACAATACCTCAAATCGGGGTGGTGGTTCCTATCGTTAAAAGATGGGACCAGAGAGTATGTTCCAATTATTGAGGAATCACACTTCTCAGCATCCCTGGGAAAGTGTTTGCAGGGTAGGAGACCCTGATCAATAGTCGAACCTTGGATTCAGGAGGAGCAATGTGGGTTTTGGCCTGATATCATGGAATGGTAGACCAGGTCGTTACAATTGCACGAATATTAGAGGGTTTGAAAGTATGTCCAGCCAGTCTACATGTGTTTTGTGGACTTGGAAAATGCAAAACACTGGGTCTTCTGATGTGTCTTGTGGGGGTGCTGCAGGAGTATAGAGTCGGACAGCTGCAATGCATAATTCAGTTTCTATATGACCAAATTAGGGGCTGTGTCGACATTCTCAGTATCATATCTGATCTGTTCTGATTGGGTTTACGACTCCATTGGGGCTGCCGCTTGTCACCAATCTGTTTGCGATTTTCATGTTCAGGATTTCAAGAGACAACCAAGGATTAGAGTGTGTCTAGTTTGGTGACAACAGAATTGCATCCCTGCCTTTTGCGGATGATGTGGTTCTGTTGGCTTCAGCATACAGTGACATCCGATGTGCACGAGGCAGGTTTGAGGCCAAATGTGAAGTGACTCAGATGAGGATCAGTGTCTCCAAATCTGAGACTATGGTCCCCTGTCAAAAAAGGGTTGACTGTCCCCTCTGGTTCATGGGACAGTTACTGCCCCAAGTGGAGGAGTTCAAGTATCTTGGGGTCTTCTTCCAGCGTAGGCCTAAAATGGAGCATGAGATTGTCAGACAGATTGAAGCTGTGTCTAAGGTGCTACAGACACTGTTGTGGTGATGAAAGAGCTGAGCCAGAAAGTGAGGTTCTTGATTTACCAGTTGATTTACACTCCTATCCTCACCTATGGTCATTATAGTGTTTGGTAATGACCAAAAGAAAAAGGTCACAGATACAAGTGCCAGAAATGAGGTTCCTCCATCTGGTATGTGGGTTTACAGTCAGAGACAGGGTGAGAAGCTTGAATATCTGGAAGGACTCTTAGTAGAAGCCGCTCCTTCTTCATATCAAAAGGTGCCACCTGAGATGGCTCAGGCATCAGTTGATGATGCTTGTGGTCATCTCCTGGGGGAGGTCTAACTGGGAGGAGCAACTGGGGAAGATCCAGGACATGCTTGGAGGGGCTATATTTCCCAAAAAATCAGAATTATTTTTCTAGCAATTCTCAAAGTTTCCGCCATTGTTTTTAAAGGATACAGGGTGAACACAAAAACACTCCTTGGTTTCACATATTTATAATATCAAAAGTCACATGAATAATTTTACAATTTTGAAGAAGACGAATCTGCAAAAGAGAAAAAAAGACGAGTTTCTGCAAATGTTGATTACAAAATTATAAATTTTGTAAATTGTCATAATTACGACTTTATTCTTATAATATTAATACTATGAGAATAAAGTCGCAATTTTAAGACTTCGAGAATAAAGTCGTAATATTCCGAGAATAAAGTCGTAATTTATGAGAAAAAGTCGTATGAAAATAAAGTCGTATATTACGAGAATAAATTCGTAATTTATGAGAATAAAGTCGTAAATTACGAGAATAAAGTCATAATATAATATTTTGACTTTTTTCTCTTAATATTATGACTTTTTTCTCATAATATTACAACTTTATCTCGAAGTCCAAAAAAAAAAAAAAAAGAAATTCAATGTGGCCCTAAAACGTAATTACGACTTTATTCTCATAATATTAATACTATGAGAATAAAGTCGTAATTTTAAGACTTCGAGAATAAAGTAATTTTACGAGAAAAAAGTCATATGAGAATAAAGTCGTAATATTACGAGAATAAATTCGTAATTTACGAGAATAAAGTCGTAATATTACGAGAATAAAGTCATAATAAAGTCATAATATAATAATAATATAATATTACGACTTTATTCTCGAAGTCCAAAAAACAAAAAATAAAAAAAAAGAGAAAGAAATTCAATGTGGCCCTAAGTCGTAGGGGGGCGACTTAAAATGAGTAAAAATCGGGGCTGTTTGTGATTTTACGGACCCAGTTGCTTGTTTTGTCGCCAGATCTGGCAACAGGGAACAATGCTCGGCTGGTCTTTGTTTAGACGGAACTCAATCAGCGCCGCAGTTATTCGCTGTGGTATTAATGTGTATAAATATTTTAAACACGGTCATTAACGCGTGTTTACTGCCGACATTATTGGCTCACAGAAACCATTTGTTTGGTCGATTTTTATTCTTTTTTTTTTCTCCCGTAAGAATATAGCTAGCATCTGGATCAGCTGCTAACAGGATCGATGCTGGTGAGTACTGTTAAGGGATCAGATCCAACCACTGCTGCTGGGACATCCCTTACCAAAAAGTAGTACATGCAAGTATGTTTCAAGTATACTTCCAGTTTTTATATACTTATCAGTACTATTTTTGGTAAGGGATGTCCACTCTGGATTACATGAAGCCCTGCTGGTCCTGGGACAGGAAGGACCCGTCCTCCCTGGATCACGCCAAACCTTGCTGGTACTGGGATAAAAAGGACCTGGTCCACACTCCGTCTCACTCGGAGGGATTGGACACTGCCACTGAGGCCCGGTACCGCAGAGAAGGAGCTCGCTTCATCTTTGATGTAGGCTTACGACTCGGCCTGTATCCTTGGAAACCTTTGGTCACGTGACTTCAGATAGGTTTTTTTTTTTTTACGCGGTGTGGAAGGAAAAGCAACAAAAACCCAACTATCACAAGTTCATGTGAAATTATGAATGTGTGCCCTTCAGTTAAAAAAATGTCTTCTATCAGATGAAGTCTGAGAAAAAAAAAGTTGGGGCACCATTTTTCTAATTTTAATCAGAAAAAAGTTTCCTCCATGAATTTGTCAGTCTATTTGTTCTGCATTTTGTTCGCATTTTGTTCCTAGAATTTTGCAGGAGTCAGCCGATCCATCTGGTAAGTGTAATCCAAACTGCTGCTGGGTCACTTATGACCCTGGGAAGATCTGTGAGATTTTCGACATTATAGCATCAAATGGTATTGTAATTTGCCAACTCTTATCATTGTAGAGAAGCTTGAATCTTCGACTGGACTGGGTTGCTTGACGCGAGGACGTTTTGCTTCAAATCACAGAAGCTTCCTCAGCTAAAATTCTTGCTCTGGTAGTCTGACTTCTGTCTTGACTCTTGTTGAGAAGAATAAAGAAGCCACAAAGCTGGAGTTTTAAACCTAACCAGACCCCTCCTACCGAGAGGCAGACTGCTATAGGCTAGTGACTAAACAATAGCTCTAATTAGCACCTATTGTGCTCTAGTTAGCACCCTCCTAATGACAGGGCAGCTGTCCCTCCTAACGATGGGACTGACGCCTCTCCTGACGACTCTCCTGATGATGTAAAACTCATTACCATAAAAAAAGACTGAAACTGCTTTGACCTGAGTACCCCATTGTAAACGGGACAAAGCGTGTCTCAAACCCCCTCCCTGGTTAAGGCTGGGTTTCAGCTGTTTCACATACAATGCCTCCTTCACTCCTCTCTCAAACCATTTCCTTTCTCTGGCTAAGATTTTAACTTCCTTGTCCTCAAACGTGTGAAGAATTTTAGCTGAGGAAGCTGCTGCGATTTGAAGCGAAACGTCCTCGCATCAAGCAACCCAGTCCAGTCGAAGATTCAAGCTGCTCTACTATGGAAACCACCTGGACAACTGAGAGCCTTCACAGAAACTCTAATCATTGTATATTTACTGTTTAGCAAGGAAGCATGGTCAACAGACCTAGAATAAACAAGATTTACAGCTGTTGAAGCATGGAGACTGATTCTTCTTGCCCAGAGTGAGGATGAAAAAGATGATGGACAAATAGAGCCTGAAATAAATATGAAGAGCCCAAAAACAATAATTTATAGCAGTATTCTAATATAAAGTGACACTAGTCATTTTAGTGTATCCTGGTAAAACACACTTTAACCATTTTGACATATTCACTGTCAAAGTCCACAAAAAACATTGTAAAAAATTCAGTTTTTCCTCACTCATTTTAATATAGGCCCTCGAGGGGGCACTACTGTGCATGATGTCAACAAAGTTCAGTTTTATGAGAGGTTCATGTTTCTGAGTGTTTATCAGCGGCAGGTGAAATCAGACTAAATTCCCCATGTTTATGATTAAATTACTCTGGGCTTATACACCAAAAATAAAATGTAATACATCAATATTTTCATAATTCTTGATTTATTTAGAATTGTCAGCTCATTTGACATTCGATTTATTTGTGATGTGCACTTTATCTTCATGCACAAGGCTGTGACCTTTGCAGAATCAATGGCTTCATCATCAGATGTTTAGCCTTATGTGGTGATGGTGTAAAACGTGTAGAGAGATTTACTTATCTTGTTGGTGACATACATGTCTTTGGGTCCTTGGCCTTTAAGATTGAGACACACCTGGAAAGAGCATCAGTCAAGAGGTTGCTGAACAGAGATGTTTGATGATGCCGATACCTTTGCAGGAGAACGAAGGTCCATGTCTTGAGGTTCCTGGTGCTTCCTGCCTTGTTGGATGCTAACTAGTGACCTAAGGAGATGACTGGATGTTTTGGTACCAAGTCTCTTTGCAAGATTCTTGGTTACTGCTGTAGAGGTTTGTGTAAAATGAGTGATTAGTTAAGGAGAATCAGATGAGGAGTATCACTTACATTCTGAGGGAGCATCAGCTACGACATTTTGGCAGTGTGGTATAATTCAGGTGCCTCATTGTTGAGGGACCCAGCAGCTGAAGAAATCCAACGAGACACCCACAGTTCACCTGGCTGCAGCAGATACATGGTCATTTTCAAGAGGTGGGGATGGACCAATTGCCTGCTCAGGTGGTTGCCATTCAGGACCTGGGTGGTTTTGTGATGTGGTGATGTACAGGTCCAGTGCGTCATAGATTTGGCTTGTAGCTGGTATTTCTAATGTTTAGGCTCTGTCACAGCTTGATGATTTAGCTAGCATATGGCAACCATATTAAAAATGTTGGCCTAAGTTCAGGGTAAGTTAAGAGCAAGCTGAAGCATGTTGAAGTACGTTGATGTACATCCTGATAAGCTGAGCTCCTCAAAAAATTTTGGGCATGCTGAATATTTTCAACGCATGCCAGTGTGTGACTCATACATCCCGCACATGCTAGACATAAGTTGTAAGTAAGTTATGTGATTGTTGGCCAACGTTTCTTGTAATTTACTCATAAGTCTAAATCCGTCCATTAATGCTGGCCACTGGTTGGCTGAAAGCCACGGTCCGTATGCAGAACGGCGGTTTCATTGGTGCACGGAAAAATATAAAGTCTGACCTGTTCATTTCAGTCTAATTCACCATCACAGATGGACATGAATCCATATAAAGCACCTGATTTTTGAAAATGACCTCGGAAAATCCTTTCATTCGTGGCTGGAAACGTAGCGTTTTAAAGCAAGTTCCTCTGGTTTTTTTTGATCCAGGTGCGTTTCTCATGTCTGCATCACACTCTGAACGAACACACAGAAGCGCTGTGATGATTTAAACTTTTAAAGCGCCGTTGCTGTCTTTGTGATCATCGGATGACCTGATCGATCGATCAGGGTGATCACGCCTGATTAATGCGCTGTTAAACATTTAAAGTGCAGTGCTGTAAGTGATCACCACGCCGACAGATCACACAGTACTTCCATCCAGATCACACCTGATCGCGGTCGACTGGCTCTTTAAAAGTTTAAAATCATCACAGCGTTTTGTTATTTAGGTCGTGATGACCTGATCAGCGGATGATCAGACCTGATCAAGTTCATTGATCAGGAAGCAGCCAGCGCTTTCAACATTTAAAGAGACAGCACTTCATTCATTCACGGCAGCGTTTACCACAGCCAGTCCACTTATCAGCATTCTGTACACAATGAAAATGGTCCACCAAGATAAAAATTTTATAAAAAAATAAAATAATGTTAAATTATTCAGTTTCTGACACGCACCACACGGTGCAGTATTGACCAGATCCACTGGGTGAAACGGGGCTGTCGGCATACGCTGGATAACCGTCAAGGTGTGACATTTGCATTAATTTATTAGACGTACGATAGCGTGTGCCAGCGGTTTTAATACGGCTGGCATGCGCAGGCTAAATCGTCAAGATGTGACAGGGCCTTTACATGATTTGCAATTATATAGCAGTTTAGAAGAAAAACGTTTGATTGGTTGCTGAAGACGAAGTACCTGAGCTTTACCCATAGTGCCCTCCAGGTACTTACTGCTGTAAGCCGTAGTTTGTTTTGTTGTGCACAGGCTTTACTGCATCCAGAAGAAGACGGTTTTCTAACAGTTGAAAATAATGTTTAAATTTGTAGCGATGGTGATTTGACACGGGAACCCATTTGCAGACATCTGGTTTATGAAGTTGCCATCTGTGTTGAGTGGTACAGCATGACAAGTTGGACCTTCTGATTATACAAAAAAATGACAGTTTTCTAGTCACTTAACGTTACTTCACAAAGTACAGGATTTCAAGTTATCATGGTGTTTTCAATAATGTTATTTACAGTGTTAACATCTCTGCTGTCAGTCTCCTTAACATCTGGCTTCAGACATTATGACACGCTGGCAACTGGAATTGTTTATTTCCATCGGTTCTACATGTTTCCACTCTTTCAAGCAGTTCCCTCGATATGTAAGTATGTAGGTGTTTTTAACATCACCACAGTGAGGAGGCACTGACATTGGAAAGTCAGAAATATGCAGCTTAACCTGAGCATTATTTTGAGTTCTTTGAGCGACAAACCTCAAAGCTGCTCACACACACACTCATCTTCAACCGCTTAGTCCAGTTAAGGGTCGTGCCTATTCTAGCAGTCATAGAGTGCGAGGCGGGGTACACCCTGGACAGGACGCCAGTTTGTCGCAGGGCCACGTATAGACAAACATACACATCCACACCCCCGCACACGCACCTACTGACAAGTTAAATTTCCAGTCCATCTAACCTACATGTCTTTGCAAGTGGGAAGAAGCCAGAGCACCGGAGAGAACCCACACAAACACAGGGAGAACACGCAAACTCCACACAGAAAGGCCACAGGTGGGAATCGAACCCATGACCTTATTGTTGTGAGGCACCAGTGCTAACCACTAAGCCACTGTGCTGCCCCTTCAAAGCTTCTCTCTGCAGTAACTACATTGTTGACAGCATTATAAATCTACATGGACACAGTCATTCATATGATCATATGATCCTGCATCTTGGCTATAATTACATTTCTTTGAGCTGTGGTGCAGTCCTTAGCACAATGGTTGTGTCAGTTACAAGGACTTTTGAAATGGGAAGTGAAAGCTTTTAAAATGGACCAAATTCAAATTTTAAATGGTAATTTCATCAATCAAAATGAATCAGTTCACTTTTAAATCACTGTATTGGTATCAGTGCCACTGATTCTGGTTTATTCCATCAGCTCAAATATTATGTTGTCTTGATATGGTAAAAATGGTAAACAATGGACTGCTTTTATACAGTGATTTTCCATCTGCATCAGATGCTCAAAGCGCTTTACAATTATGCCTCACATTCAACCTGATGTCAGGGTGCTGCCATACAAGGTACTCACTACACGCCAGGGGCAATAGTGGATTAAAGACCTTGCCCAAGGGCCCTTAGTGATTTTTCCAGTCATGCGGGGATTTGAACCGAGGATCTTCTGGTCTCAAGCCCAACGCCTTAACCACTAGACCATCACCTCCCGCAATATATCACTTGATATCACTGGAAAGTTTATTATCTAGACTGTGACATGTACAGCGGGTAAAATAGGTATTTAACACATCACTGTTTTTCTCAGTAATATTTCTAAGGTGCTACAGGGAACCACAGTCTCATTTGAACCTCTCCGTGATATTGCAGGATTTGACCACTTACATGGACAACCTGCCACAAACACAGCATCACTTCTAACGGAAAAAAATGGTGTACTGTTTTTTGTCTGCAATCACCGAAGCAGCCGCAAAAAGTGCAGTTTCTTTGGTTCCCACTGGAGAAGGGAGGAAGAGGCAAATGGGAGAGGTTCTGTCGGTAAATTTTAGCCTATACACCTTGACAGAGTAGCTGTGGTCTCGCCTGCACAACCGCCTTGACATATTTGAGCTCCGGGTCATAAACAAACTGCAACCCATGTCTGCTTTCCAGTGCATCTTCACTTTTTTTTTTGCATTTTCATTTTATTTGCCATGTAATTTGCACAAAAACTTAGAGAAAGTGTCGTGATGGTTTCTGATGGTTTCTGTCAGAAAGTTTCTGATGGGGACGATGAGGGCTGTACCCGGAAATAGATTATGCTCTTTCATTTACCCCCTTTAGCACCCACCTTCAAACGAGACTACGGTACCCAATAGACATGAAATTTTCACCAGATGTCAGTAACAACCCAAGTAATACACATAAAGAAACCATAACCATACAAAACCATAAAAAATAAACCATAACAAATAAGTACAGCAATTAAGTGATGTGTAATCATGTGAAATGAAGAAAGGGAGGTGCAAAAAGGCATGGAAAGCCAAGACACCAGCTAAAATCTATCAGTAGTTAGAAAGCAGTCCTGCCCCTTGTCAGTGAAAATAATATCAGCTGGTTCAGTCCCAACTGATGGCCTGTGAATAGATGTCTTACTAAGGTGTCACATACAAGAACATCTCAAGATGTGCAAAAAGCAAAGAGCTCTCTCTAGGTCTTCACAAAGTTATTGTTGCAAAATATATATAGATGGCACTGGTTACAGAAGGATTTCTAAACCTCCAATTGTTCCAGTGAGCACTGTTGGGGCCATAATCTGGAAGTGGAAAGAACATCATTTCACCAGCCATGACCAGGTGGTCCTTTCTGACAGAGGAGTGAAATTAATTATCAGAAGAGTTGTCCATGAGCCAAGGGTCACTTGTGGAGAGCAACTGAATAATTGTTTCAAAGAAAACAATAAGTAATGCACTCAATGACTATATCCTGTATTCACACTCACCATACAAGACTCCATTGCTGAAGAAAAAGCATGTTGAAGCTCATTTAATGTTTGCTGCAAAACATTTAGGCAAGCCTGTGAAATAGTCTGGTCAGATGAGACCAAAATTGAACTCTTTGGATGCCATAATACACACCATAAACGGCACTGCACATCACCCCCAAAACACCATACCAACAGTGAGTTTGGAGGTGAGGGCATCATGGTGTAGGGCTGTTTTTCAGCACATAGCAACTGACAAACTTCGTATATTTGAAGGAAGAATGAATGGAAAAATATACCAAGGTATCCATCCATCCATTTTCTATATCCAATTACTCCAATTAAAGGTCATTCTTGATTAAAAACCAGAAAGAATCCTCTGCCATCTACCAGGATGATGAAGATGAAACCAGGGTGGACATTGATCCCAAACACATAGCAAAGGAAATGATTGGTTTCAGAGAATGAATGATCCAGCCAATCACCTGGCTTGCATCCAATAAAAATCTATGGAAAAAACTAAAGCTCAGAGTTCATAGAAGAGGTCCACAGAACCTTCAACATTTGAAGACTGTTTGTGTGCAAGAATGGACTAAAATCACCTGAGCAATGCATGCCAATAGTTTCTCCATACAGGAGACCTTTAGAAGCTTCATTACCAACAAAGCCTTTTGTACGAAGTATTAAATAATTTCAGTGAGCCTGTTCAATAATTTTTCCCTGTCATTCCATTTTATTACGCATAACTTTATGTCTATACTTATTTTTGTTTCTTTTCATTTATGGATTACTTGAATTGTTACCGGCATCTGATGAACATTTCATGTTGGTAGAACATTTAGATGTATATTTACAACAACGCATGAGAGCAGACAGCGGTCATCAACACAGTCTACGTCAGGACAGTGGACAGTATGGACAGCAGCTGTGGACATATAAAACATAAACAAAAGGTTGTCATTCTGGATCACTTCCTTTACACCCCATCGCTGGAAGGCCAGTTGAAGATCTTCACCTTAAACTGAGAGTTTAAGGAACATACATTGACTGTATATTTCTGAGAGTATTTTGTTCCTGTTTTGCGTGTGCCTGTAGGTGACAGGAGGGTGCTGCCTTTTCTTAGCAGGCAAAGTGGAGGAAACGCCAAAGAAGTGCAAAGACATCATCAAGGCAGCTCGGAGCTTGCTCAGCGACATCCAGTTTGCTCAGTTTGGAGATGATCCCAAGGTCTGTAAGGAGCCTGGAATGATCAACACTCTTTAATATTGAGAATCACTTAGAGAGACTGAGCCCCAGAGGCTAGGACAAAGTCACAGAACAGTAACTAAATGGGGCAACACCTCACATTTCACAGATTCATACAGATTAAGACTTTGTGTTACAATGATACCATCAGGTATGGTTCTGTGTGACCTTGACATTTGAACAAGAGTTACAGTTATAGCACTTAATTTGACTTTTCAAGGTTACCCAAGGTCAAATGTTCCTAATACAAAACCTGATATGTGATTTCATGTCAGTGTTTAATAGTAATAAATGTGTTTAACCAGTTCATCAAAATAGCCAGTCTGTATACAGTGGTCCCTCGTTTATTGCGGGAGTTACGTTCTAAAAATAACCCACAATAGCGTCTGATCGCGCCCAGTGTGAACGCGGCATAACCCGCGATAAACGAAATCCGTGAAGTAGCGCTATTTTTTACAATTATAGACGTTTTAAGGCTGTAAAACCCCTCACTACACACTTTATACACTTTTCTCAAACAGGCATTAACATTTTCTCACTTTTCTCTCGTGTGTAAACACTCTCAAAGTTCAAACCTTAGAAGAAAAATAAGACCAACCTGTTTTCAGGCCCCAAACATTTGTTTGAGAAATAAAAATAGAATGTTTTCCTATAAATAATTATGATGGCTTTTAGAACTGAATGAATTTAATTTTCACAATCAACCTACGAGGCTGGACACATAAGAAATTATTAATAGTGACTGACCAGTATTTCACAGTTCCTGTGATCATGCCTCTTTGTCCTGGCGCCGCTCCGCTGTCACGTCTTTTTCCACTGTGTTGTGAAAGTGTAGGAACACAGACCCACAACAGGGGGCGTAAATAAACAGGCAATGGATAAGCCAAACAGCAACAATTTAATGTTGTAAATTGTGCACAACAGAATACAGACAATAACAAGTTTGGAACTACAGTCAATTACACGTTGGGTGACGTGTGGATAGGCTCGAGGATAGGAGACGCCCATCCAGAACCGAGCCGGATCCCACACGGCCCTCACCGCCAACGGATCTGAAGAACACCGGAGCCGCCAAGTCCTGAGTCCCCAGGTGGCCACCGTCTCCAGCTGTCAGACCTGGCACTGCTGGCAGAGAACAAAAACAGCACAGCTGAGTGTGCGTACTCACACTCAGTAATCCCACAGTCTGTGTTCTTTTGGGAGGGAGCACCTCCACCTCCAATCACACACTCGTGCAGCTCCTGTTTAACCACTTATCTGGTTGGGGTGTGAGGCGAAGCCGTCGCTAATCACACCAAACGCCAATCCAGCAGATAACACCACAGGAAAACGGCTGCAAAAGAGTTCAGACTATTATTCAGTTTTTAAGTCAGCAGAGAAATTACCTCCAAGGTAGCTGATTTCTCGGCGGGGAGGTGGAGTTGCAGTCCGGCCTTTATGGTGGTGGTGATGTGGATGAGTGACAGCTGGTGCTGATGATGAGTGACAGCTGTCACTCCCGGTTGCTATGATGACCTCTTGTGCTTGAAGCCCGCACTTCAAGCAGGGCGCCATCTGGTGGTGGTGGGCCAGCAGTACCTCCTCTTCAGCGGCCAACACAACAGAGTGACACCTCGGTGCAGGTGTCTTTTTCCGAGTGAAGAACACAGTTATGGGTAGTTGTTGGCGCTCTTTTCTTCTGGGCGAGAACCCGACCAGCCTGCTTGATGAGGACGCAGAACACAATGCGCTGTAAAAAAAAAAAAAAAAAGCATGCAATTTTGGACCAAAAAAATCAGTGAAACTGCGGGGTTGTGAAAGGTGAACCGCGTTACAGCGAGGGACCACTGTATACATATGCCTTATATGTAAGATATGGGTCAAAAATTTCAACCTGTCATCTGACTTTAACTTTTTTTGTTTGTTTGTATTTTTGATGATGATGATGATGATGCTTAAAAATGCTTTAATTATAACACACATTTAGGTGCAGCTTAGGGATACATTTCTTGTTTAACCCCTTAACGCCTATTGTCGCATATATGTTACAATATTTGACTCAAATATGCAACATACCAAATTGACCAGTGTGCCTATTGTCGCAAATTTGCAACATACCGTTATTATTATTATAACATTATAACATAAAGTCATTACCAAAATACCAAAATTACTATTTATTTGTTGTGCAATAGTGAAATTAATAATCTCAACATTATTTACCATCTACTTAAAGGCAAAAACACACACAAAACATTTTTTTATATACAGCTATATAAATTCAGGCGTTAAGGGGTTAAACAAGTTTGTTTTGTTTTTTCATACCTGTTTTTATTTTTTTTCAAGGTAATACAAACTGGATTTGTATATAGTGTATACAGTGCTAGAAAAAAGACATATAACATAAACAGACAAAGAAACAAACAAACAAGTGCCCTATTAATCTCTATATAATTATGTAGTCCTAGACTGGGGACATGTGACAATTTGGCAAAAGAACTACTCAGTGTGGTTAACAATTTCTCCTTTATGGGAACTATAGAACCAGTTGCAGAAATAAGCAACCAACAACTGTAACTCAAATGTTCCCCCCATCCCTTCCACTCCCATTCCTGGGAAACCCTTCCCTTTATCACCTCATGATACATGTATGGGAACTCTTCGGACCCTATGGCTCAGGCCCCCTCCAAAACGTATGGCTAATTGTTTAATGCTTAAGACACTTGCACAGCTTTGATCCCTACACTGGCACGCAATCTGGTGTGCCAGTGAGTAAACTCATCGTAAAGTGTTGTAAACTGTGCGTGAAGTGCGTGCAGCTGTGTGCCAGCACACAAAGAAATTTTTGAAGTGTTTAAAACTTCGGGAACGCATTCATTTCGTGAAACTAGTCATGAACGTTGTGCAACCTATTCAAAACAGTGCGTGTCAACGTGTGTCATTGCCGCCGCACATCTGACAATTATGACGAGATGTTACATCTGTAATAAACATCATTTTAGGGCTACATTATCTAACTAATAAGAAGGAATGAAAATGCAACTGTTTATCAATCCATTACAATATATATATTATAAATAATTACCTTTGAGACAAGATTTTCAAATGCGTTCTCCACCACATGACACGCACAAGACAACCTGCAGCTGTAGGTAATTTCTCTGTGATTCTGGAGCGATGAGAATGGTTCATCAGCCACGTTCTGAGCGCAAATGCGTCATCGGGCTACGAAATTATTATTTTATGTAGCATGGCGTCAAGCTGGACAAATCGTGGCATCCAGTGGGGCAAAGCACAACGCATTGTTACAACGACTTACGCGGCAATGTGGGAATCAATTCATGCAAGTGTCACGGTGCCTTTACTGGGACCTATTTTCAACTATTAAGACATTATATAACAACAAAAAGAATACTACTAATAATAACGATACTAGCAGCGGCATTTGGGGCAGTGACAACATAGGTACTAACTCAAGTAGCACAAAGTCTTGGAAAATTCAAATCAACCATATGAAATTTATTAAAGTTAGGAGTTGTAAACCTTACCAAACATTATTTTATGAAATCAGATTACAAGCGATATCAATTGAATATGTGTGTACTCACCCACCTTAGTAAACTTTATAACAGAGTAAACTACATTATCACTCTCTTATTGCATTCAGAAACACCTGAAATACTTACTGGTCCATTAGTGCTTAGTGTTTACTCAAGGAGTAGTTATACTATCTCAGTGGAGACAGTATTTCATTTGATGTATGTCATCGCTGCAACCTGCATCAATAAAGTCCTTCTCCACTTTGTTAAAATGTGACAGGAAGTTGTGCTGGAAACATGATGCCATACCGAACGCCTTCCCTGTCATAAAGAACTTGTCTGACTTCATTGAAGGTAGCTCTCACCTTGGCGATGCTCGTAGTGTAGTAAGGAATCCTGTTGTACTGCAGCAGGACCCGGGCAAGCCATGCGCCATTGTCCGCCACACTTGAGCGCCATTGTCGCGGGTCTGGGGCTCTGTGATTGGTCCACAACCACGTCTTTATCCAGTTGTAGCTCCTCTTTGAGCAGCCCCGCTACCACGGCTGTAGAGCTAGTGCTAGTGCCATTTCCCTCGGCCACGCCGAGGATTCTGATATACATCCTCCGCAGTCTCCCTCCATATCTTCACATTTGTTTTTTAGTCCCATCATGTCCGCAGTCAGCATTTTTACTGTAGTTTGCAATAGCAGTTACCTCATTTGACCAGGTAGAGAGTCCACTTTCCATTTCTTTAGCTCCAGCCTTCACGTGTTCATTGTCAGCACTAGGCATGGGTCGGTATGAGATTTGGACAGTGGGTGAAAAAATACCATAGTTTTCACGGTATTATGTATAGCTTTAAAATGTACTTTAACAACATTATGGCAATTTGCATATGAGCGGGCGCGATTCAGGTGCACTAATTGACGCGATGTCTACCACTACGAGCGCTATACCACTGATAACTTAGAGAAAATACCAAAATAATAGTCTCTCTTTTCGACATGTAGCTTCTGCCCCGTGGGAAATATTACTTACTTGCTTAGGAGAATGTGGCTGGAACTCCGGATCCTCAATATTGGCCCAGCTTCACCAAGATAGTGCTTGGAATAGATGCTTTGTCCTTTTGACACGTTTGTGGAGAAATTTGGGTCGACCACAAGCATGACTCGAGTCCACCGTTTGTATGACTCGGTGGTTTCAAAGATGGGATAAAGTTTACTCCTTCTATGTAATGCTTTGCAGGTATCTTGAATCGCTCCACATCCGACACAGGCCATAGTTACTGTGCTTTGTTGCCACTGTTTTGGCTTGAAGGGCTATTTTGCCGGAAAATAAACGAAAAGGCTGACTTGGTCCGTTTAGATGAAGGGAAAAGTTCAGCGCAGGCTTCACCTCCTTAAGCCAAGATCTAGAGCTAGCTAACGTTAGCTGCATGTTTGTAAACAGACAGAGGTGTGCACCAGGGGGAAGGGTGGCAGCGGCTGCCTCCTCTCTGCCTGTCAAGAATTCTCATAACCCACTCATACTAGGGACAGTATAACGGAAAATTTTTGTGGTTTCGATAGCGTGGCTTTTTCATACCGCAGTATACCATGAACCGGTTATTGGCCCATGTCTCAAGCACGTAGTGAGATCACCGCGGTGTGTGTATCTCGTGTATGTGTCCGTGTGTATCATTTTTCAGAGTTCATATCAGCAGTAATTGGGCTTCTCATCTCTGTCTTTATAACATCAACAATGGTTGGCTTGAAGTGAAAGCAAGATTTCCAATTTCAGTGCCTCAGCAATCCATTTCTGGGCCGGAGTCCACAGGAGTAGCAGTTAACATCCCAGCAATGCTAGGTTTAGTTTAGCCGGCTCGTCGTATTTGTTTACGCTGCTTCGTAGTCATTTGAGTCCCACTGCTCGTATATTCACATAAACGTATTACGAAGAAGGTTTGTTGTATTTCATGAATAAAAGTGCGTATTTAAATAAACAAAAAAAACAGAAGTTTGACGGGAGCCTAGAAACCCACGTCCTACTCCACTGTCTGTTCCACAGCACCCATTGACCTTAACTTTTAATAATTTTTTTTCAATCTCAAATCACTTCATCTTTGATTGGTCTTCAGTTATTTAATTCATGTTGGTGAAAATCAGATAAAACTCTGAAAAGATTTTGTTCATGCATGGATGTTCTACCGTGCGCGGGTGTAAATATCAGTCACTGAGCTCTTTCACTGTCATTTCCCATTTAAAATCAGTCCGAGTTGTTTCGTGTTTCATAAGTGCAATTTACAATATTATCAAAAACACTTTGTAATATATTCTATTCTATTCTATTCTAAACAGTGTTTGTTAATGTGTAATTATGTTTGGTTTTGTCAGTTGATGTCATGATCATACAAGAATATTTTCATTGATAATTCACACCTAATTGATACAGTTATGTTGTGCATTCAGCTGTATTTTTTAAACATAATTACTTACGTGGCAATGCTGGACTTTTGAGTTCACATTTGATAATGTACACCATTTAATGTTGTGAAAAATCTTTCACTGTTGATTCAATGATGTGCTCACTACTGAGTCACACATTAGTCACTGAGCCATACCGCCATGTGTTAAACCATGTTCCCAGCAGTATTTCTTGGTCACACTTCATGTAGATTTTTCTTCTAACTACAGAATTGTAACGGTCAGCTACAAACAACATCATATAAAACTGCTTTGGGTTCTTTGATCACTAATCTGTTCCACACAGGAGGAGGTGATGGTGCTGGAGCGCATCCTGCTCCAAACCATCAAGTTGACCTGCAGGTTGAACATCCCTATCAGTTCTTGCTTCGTTATGCCAAGCAGCTCAAAGGTATATCTGCTTCTATTACTATAAACACCACACTAATTCCTCTCCAACTCTATAAAGCTGCAGTTTGTTATAAAGAAAATATATTTATGTCCAATATTACCAAAGAAATAATTCATACTAATCTTGTACTTACCATTTACAGTCAGCAGCGAATTACTTGTTAGTGAAGGTGAAGCTTTTCTTGTATACATTTGATGTTCTGAGCCTGATAACATTTGGAACTTTTGACTCTGACCTGGTCTCAATGTGCAAGGTGTATTTAAAAAGTATCCAACCTTATTGTATCCCACAGAAACAAATGAAGTGTGAGAGGAACCTTCTTATGTATGCATGAATTTTTTTCCCCGCCCCAGAGCGCATTAGTCGCTCGCAGTCTTAGAGTAAACACGTGTACTGACCACCCATGGATTGTCATTTGCATGACGGAATGACTTCAGCAGATATACTTTTTCCCAAAAGCTTGGCGATACCATTTGCAAGATTCAGCAGGCTTTGGCGATGATGCCATGTAGCATAATGCAAATAAAAGAGTGGTATAACCACTTCAGAAGTGGGCACACAACAGTGGATAGCGAAGCATATTCTGGTAGGCCATTCACAACCAAAATGATCAAGTGATCGACAGAGTATGGACTTTGGTCATGGATGGCCCGTTGTGTCACCATACAAAAGTTGTGAACGAGGTGGGGATAAGCACCAGTTCAATACATTCCATCTTGATGGAGGATTTGGGCGTTGGGGAGAGTGGCAGTGAAATTTTGTGCCAAAGCTGGAATGGTGGAGCAGAAGCAACTTGTCTGGATGGTTCCTTATGACAATGCCAAACTCTTGTCACTGTTGTGATTCGTCAGGCCTCCCTGCTCTTCCTGATATGACTCCTTCTGATTTTTGGTTGTTCCGCAAGATCAAAACCTTTCTAAAAGGGACTCCAGGCATCAATGTCCAGCTTGACACCATTCCAAAAGAGGCCTTCCAGAAATGCTTCCAACATGGCAGAACCGTGGGAGAAGTGTGTCCTGTCAGACATGTGATACCCATCTCCTATGTGTCCAATGGTCAGGCAGAGTTAGATTAAATATGATAACCCTTAATTATAGCAAGGGAGTTTTATGGTGTCATGGATTTGACACCATAAAACACCTGTGATTTTTTCCTTTTTTTAAATTGTTGTTTATGCACCAACAACACCAGATCAAATTCCTTGTATGTGAAAACTTACTTGGCAATAAATTTGATTCTGAATCTGATGCGAAGGAGTGTGGCACCAGCACATGCTCCCAGACTTCACTTGCCACCAAAGCTCCCTGAGGTGAAGCAGTTAAGTGCCGCATTCCTACAACACCTCCCCCTCCTCCATGTCTGTCCACCTATTCTCCTATATGCCATCAAGTGGAGACAGAGCCTCTTCTGCACCTTCACCATTTAGTAGTCTGGCCTGTCTTGATGCTTTCCATGTGCACATTTGACTGAAGAAGGATCGTTTTCCAGGTGACAAGAACAAGTGCAGAAGGTGGTTCAGATGGCCTGGACCTTTGTGAATGACAGGTGAGCTCAGGACCCAAGACTCCAGAAGCATTAGAAAAATTAAAGGTTGACTACACAGTGAATCCTTTGTGGTGTCACACAGCATCTATTTGCAATGACAGTGTGTGGCTGTGGAATGATGTCATCAAAGTGGTGAGTGAGCAGTGATGCTAATTTTGTTAATCCCTGCCAAGCCTTTGCACCACAGTGGTGCTACAGTGGGAACCACAGATCGTAGCGGTGGCTGTCATGTATCTGGCCGGACGTCTGTGTAAGTTTGACATCCAGGACTGGACTTCCAAGCAGTCGTCCCAGCGCTGGTGGGAGCAGTTTGTTCTTGACGTGCCCGTGGAGGTACTGGAAGGTGAAAATATTTTAATTTAGCTGTTTGAGTTTGAACTGCATCTTGGGTGGACTGTAGTAGTCACTATGTTATTCTGGGGTTGTGAACTAATAGTTTGCAGCTTTGTTGCACTTTTCTAATTTTCTTTCTTCTTCTGGTTTCGTCATTACAAAGATATCTGCCACCAGATCCTGGACCTGTATTCTCAGGGTAAGCAGCAGATACCTGATGGAGGCTTAGGCGCTGGAGACAATCCCCCCCCATCATCCACAGAATCCTCATCAGCACCACCGTCAGCCAATAAGGTCTCCCCTCAGACCAGCCCCAACCCACCACAGGTGTGTTAACAGCGCAATCACTACCGCTATTGTTTGTGGTTTTTATCATGTTTTAAACATTATTGTAATCTGTTCTGTCTCTGATACTTGCTGTTATTATTTTTAGCCATCTTCCAAAGAAGACAGCAAGAGCACAAGTAAGTAAAAATCCTGCAGTTTCACACCTGACTGAAGCATTCTATTGAAACTGTTTTACCTCACCAACTGCTTTTCCTTCATCATTGATTTTTTTCCCCCCCAGAGCTTCAAATGTAGAACTTCCTCCACCACCACCACCTCCTCCTCCTGTCTCTGTAAACCCAGGTTTGTATCTCCTCCCCACATCAGCAAACTGGAAGGAAGAGTTTGTTTTCCTTTTTAATTTCAGTGTATGTTCACATGACAGCAGTCCACTCTTCCTACTGGCATTTAGTCCATGGGCCATGCAGGTTTTGGTCCTGCTTAACGTGACGACACACCACTTACAGTCCAGGCTCGTGTACCATGACCGGCACAAAAATATATGATGGCCGTCCCAGGGTGGTAGCTATAGCCAGTTAGAGGTCAGTGATTACACATGGATCAAAATTGAAAAATGCTCCAATCATTGTGAACAGTATGTCACATTATTTGTCTGATCAGAAAAATTCCAAAAAGGTATAGTTTGGACTAACTATGACTAAGTATGTTCTGGAGGTATGGGGTAAAAACTTCAAAATGGTGACAGACGTTAATGTCAGGTTGTACAGGGATCAAAAGTTAAGTTGTTCCAGTTCTGGTAAAAATGATGCAAAGGGAACAATTTGCACTATCTGTCCAAATACTTGTATTCAGCACGGTCAGAACTATTCCATTTATTAATCCTGCTTGTATTAGCTCAACTAATAATTTTCATTACTTCTTATCAGAATCGGAGCAACTTAAATTTATATCACTGTTCAAACTGGAATTAACATTGTCACAATTTTTGCTGTTTGTACCCCAAAACTCCAGAATATTCAGTCATAGATGGTCCAAATTATACCTTTTTGTAATCTTTATGATCAGAAAAATAATGTGGTATAGATTTCAATAGGACTGAAAAGTAGTAATTGACTACTGGGCTCATGGACTATTTGGTTTGCACAGACCTTTACCACCTCAGAACTGTAGGTGGCACTATTCTTTCATCTGATTTGCTTTCATTGCTAGCATTAGCCTTGTCTTTAGCTTCACTACATTAGTTGCACTTACTTCACATATACCAAAACTATTTGATGGATTTCAATGAATCCTTACACAGTGGTAGCACACAATATGAAAAATGAAAATGTGCATGAAGTAACAGTTCAGATCAGACAAGGAGAGATAATTGGAATTTTGTGTTTAATTAATGCATCATCATCATATTGACTTCATAAGCACATCTTCTCCAAAAACACTTAATCAATTTCTATGAAATTTTACCCAGTGCCAGCACACACGACAAAATGCGCATGACAGAAAATAAATGCTGCCCAATGTCTTCAAGGGGAATGTTTGTTGTTGTTTTTTTTTTTTAATAAATCATATTTGTTAATTACATGTAGAGAGGTTGACCAATTTATTAAGTCCAGTGTTTTGTAAGAAAGATTTACAATCAGGCATTTCTACGGTAACAGAATCACAATGACAGCAAAATCTGGCCATATTATATCTTACCATTAAAAATTTGCTCTGATTGTAATTCCTTTATAGTAAAAAAATAATCAGCCACTAATCTATAACACATGCAAGCAACTAGGATGGTGGGGTGGAGGCATGTGATTTCGTGAGCTTGATTATGGATCCCTAGTTGTTTTGGTCTTGACAGGGAATTGATTTGTGGTTGCAAACCTTTGGGCATTCCATCACATACGTTATTAGCGTCAGCCACTCCTCCACTGCGCACACATCAGTTGTGCACACAAAGATCAGCGCATTTGCATCTTCACATTTCAACAAATGTAAACTCTTGGTGCATTGCACATCACGCCACATTCCACCATGCAAGACTGTTGCAAAGCACCACAAACAGTAGTTAAGGAGACCTCTGAAAAAACATATTACCAAGATAACCTGAAAACACTGTTACTCCAAAAGGTGGCCGCAGCTGATTGAAACTCCACAATCCAACAGAGGATGGCGGAGTTTATGTGATCATTTGTAAACAATAACTCAAAGAATAGAAGAGTGATTTTCATGGTGTGATGGTCCAATCCTTGGATTGGATTCCAGCTTTTTTTTCATAATCTTTCTTTTCCGGTATTTTGTGAACCCACTTTGGTGGTAAGGAAGAGTTTACTGACCTTAAGTTTCCAGATGATGCTGTGATTTTTGTGAAATCCATGGATACCCTGATTGCAGCACTTGAAAAACTGCATGAGGAGTCGGAGTGTCAGCGTTTGCAGTTGGCAGTGACATTCATGTCTCTGGGTCCTCGGCCTGTGAGATTAAGAGACACCTGGGAAGATTTTATGGAGTAATGTGGTCACTGAACAGAGGTGTTTGGTGATACTGATACTTTTATAGAAAAACAAAGGTCCAAGTCTTTAGTGTTGTGGACTTACTGTATAGTTGTGAAACGCATACGACAAGAGATTGAACAGTGCTGCACTGGCTGATATGGTGTGAGGTGGTTGGGCCTAATGTGCCGCTTGTGGCAACAGGCTGGTCTGTGTCTCTAAGTTTAGCAAGAAAGCCGCTGGTGGTAGAGATTTTTCCTTTCATGTGTTCTTTGTTGTGGAAGTCTATAGGTTGAGATTAGACATGATGAAGGTTTTTAAATCTTAAATGGACTGCATTTACAGTATATAGTGCTTTTTCATCTGCATCATAAACCTACCATCCCTGGTTCTCAAGACCAGGCACCTAAGTGGCTCTACTCTACTCTTTTCTATGCTTCTATTTTACTCTTCCTTTTTAGATATTTAAATATAGCTTAGTATACTAGCATAGTTCCACCTTAGTATTGGAATATAATATATAAGATATACCTTATTGAATTTTCATAAACCCAAAGCGCTTTATGCCTCCCATTCACCCATTCACACACTCACACCCCGATGTCAGGGTGCTGCCATGGAAGGCGCTCGCTACACACCTGGAGCAACTAGGGGATTAAGGACCTTGCCCAAGGGCCCTTCATGACTTTTCAGTCTGGCTGGGTTTTGAACTGAAGATCCTCTGGTCTGAAGCCCAATGCTTAACCACAAGACCTAATGACGCTCTTCTGTGTCTTGGTCACCTTTCTGTTATATTTCAATTAAGAGATCATATATGTAGACAGTCTTCTAGACAAACATATGTCTCACATTCAGAAGGCTGAGATTGTTCTGAACATTTTGATGTACAGCACATGGGTATTATACTGAAAGAAAGTACCTTAAAGGGGGAATTTCTTAAGGTACGGTAAAATCTGAAAAACACCCTTCGGGCTCAAAGGGATAAAGTGAGATTTGTATCTTATGGTTTTAATTTTGCTTTTATATACTCTTTGCTTTGATTGTTTCGGGGACTGTATAACCCCAATTCATTAAATTGGGACGTTGTGTAAAATGTAAATAAAAACAGAGTACAATGATTTGCAAATGCTCTTCAACCTATATTCAATTGAATACACCACAAAGACATATTTAATGTTCAAACTGATAAACTTTATTGTCTTTGTGTAAATATTTGCTCATTTTGAAATGGATGGCTGCAACACGTTTCAAAAAAGTTGGGACAGTGGTATGTTTACCACTGTGTTACATCACCTTTCCTTCTAACAAGACTCAATAAGTGTTTGGGAACTGAGGACACTAATTTCTGAAGCTTTGTAGGTTGAATTCTTTCCCATTCTTGCTTGATGTACGACTTCAGTTGTTCAGCAATCTGGGGTCTCTGTTGTTGTCTATCAGTTTGAACATTAAATATCTTGTCTTTGTGGTGTATTCAGTTGAATGTAGGTTGAAGAGGATTTGCAAATCATTGTATTCTTTTTTTTATTTACATTTCACACAACATGCCAACTTCATTGGAATTGGGGTTGTATTTTAAAAGTTGATTTTTATTGTTCTTCTGTCAGTTTAATATTATGTAGTACCTTGCATGTATGGAGTAAAAGTATTAGACAAATTATTATTATTATTATTATTATTATTATTATTACTTTTACTTGGTTTCAGTGTATTTCACAAAATACGGCAAACTTATTCTCAAAATAAATGTAAGAAAAACTATTTCATATTGTTTAGAAATATAAGCTCTTTTTTTCTTCTACAGACCCCAAACTTTCTTTCTCCTACTCAAACCCAGACCCCCCCTCTAAACCAACCCCACCACCTTTGCCCCACTGCCCACCCCCTCCACCGCCCCCACCACCGGACCTCCCCACCTCCAGCTCTCTGATGTCCAGTGAAGGCTACCAGAAGCTGCAGTCCCTGATGAACACGGAGGGTTCCTGTTACACCACTGTACCTCAGGCCTGCGCCCCACCACTCAGCTACCACAGCCACGCCTACCCCCCAGGCACCACATCCTACCACCAGACCCCACTCTCTGCCTACAGCTACATGCTCACACCTCCACCCCCCTCCGTCATGGGGATGGCACCCAGTTTGGTCAGTGGCTACCCAACAACTTCAACAGCAGGACACAGCCAACTCCTCCCCCCACTGCCACCTGGGATGCTCCCGCTCAGTCAAGTTACATGGATGAGATGAGCACTTTTTGGATGGTGTAAGGTTTGTTCTGGTCCAGATAAAGGAAAAAGTTCTATTCAGTGTTCTCAGTTCTACAAAAATGCTCCATGGGGTGATAGTCTGACTGTTGGCGTTTTAACAGGCAGCTCAGCAGATATGGAGCAGATCACTATGGCAATAGTAGGAAGAAAATGTTCGCAAGTGGTGCCAAATTTTGTGGTTGCATTTGTTCTGAAGTGTAAGGGCATTTATTAGAGTACATACCTCTGCCAAAGTGCAAACACCCCATCTACCAATGCCACCAAAGTAGGCATTTAAAATTTCCTAGCTTTGCCTGTTTATGTAGCTATGAGTGGTCATGGTGTCAATTCCAAGCAAGGGTCAAACTTCTGTTGGTCTTCTCTCAACGTGATTTTTAAAAAGTACTTTTGAATTTCTGACCATATTTTATCTGGATCCGTCACAAAATGCAACCGCTTCCGGCTCGCCCAAACCTTTTCTCCAACATTTCTTTAAAAAAAGTCTACTTTGTCAAATGTTGAGCCATACATTTACATACACCTAGGCTAAAACCTTTAAGTGACTAAAGTATTTATGTGCTAAATAAATTACAGTGTTTGCTTTATTTTCATAACAGTTTTATTCAGACTGATGACCAACAGACAGATTTATTTCACCTTTTATTTCCTGTATCAGATTTTCAGTGGGTCACACATTTGGATACATTGTGTTCCTGTTTGATATTCCTGTTTAATTGCTTAAACCAGACCTTTAGAACAAGCCTCCACAGGTTCGTTACAGTTGTTTGCTGGAATTTTGTTCCATTCTTGACAGTAGAGGGCGACACTTTAGCTGCCCTCCATGTTCAGGCAAATTTTCAGTTCGGCCTATAAATTTTCTACAAGGTTCCTGTCAGACCATTTGGATGGCCACTCAGACACTTTCACTTTGTTGCCTGTAACTTGTCTCACAACTTTGAAGGTGACTTTGATGATACTTTAGAATTTCCAGATAATGTTCCTTCTTCTTGATACCTTTTATTATATGGAGAGCACCAGCCTCTTTCCCAGCAAGACGCCCTTGCAGCAAGATGCATCCCCGCTTTACGGTGGGATGATGCTTTTCGGTTGAAGAGCCTTAGTCTTTTTCCTCCAGACATTGCTCTGGTCCTTGAGGCCATACAGTTCTAGTTTTGTCAAACATTTTTATGTGACTTTTGAGGTCATGGCTTGCTCTTTGGTAGACAGACTCTTAGTCGTTGATTTTTTTTTTTTTTTGGTTTGTTTGTTTATTCCAAGTCAACATAATATATAAACAATATAAACAAGTAGTACAGTTTTATGTACACTCTTGACACTGTTCATAAGATGGTGAAAAGAAAATTAATAAAGACAAAGGCATAAATGAATTAACATAACACAAACAAAATCAACTTGGAAAGGAGTGGGATGAAGACAAGCTTATTGACTCCCACCCCCAATTCCATCCTCAATTAAATTAAATTACATGGTTGCTGTCATTTTGACCTTAATATTTCATATATAATGTTGTGTGGGCTGCTGAAGAGGAGGTACTGCTGGCCCACCACCACAAGATGGCGCCCTGCTTGAAGTGCAGGCTTCAAGCACGAGAGGGCGTCGGAGCGACCGGGAGTGACAGCTGTCACCCATCATCTGTACCAGCTGTCACTCATCCACTACTCATCACCA
Organism: Thalassophryne amazonica; assembly: GCF_902500255.1. Taxonomy (NCBI): domain Eukaryota; kingdom Metazoa; phylum Chordata; class Actinopteri; order Batrachoidiformes; family Batrachoididae; genus Thalassophryne; species Thalassophryne amazonica. The sequence goes on from NC_047121.1 coordinate 27,126,880, forward strand.
CCACCATAAAGGCCGGACTGCAACTCCACCTCCCCGCCGAGAAATTAGCTACCATTCAGGTAATTCTCTGCTGAACCTTAATCGAGCATTAGTCTGATCTCTCTTGCAGCCGTTTTCCTGGGACGGATTCCTTGTCTGCTGAGTTGGCGTTTGGTGTGGACTGCGACGGCTTTGCCTCCCACCCCACCCAGATAAGTGGTTGTCTCAGGAGCTGTTTGAGTGTGTTATCGGAGGTGGAGGTCCTCCCTCCTAACCGAACACTGTCTGTGGGATTACTGAGTGTGCGAACTCACACTCATCAGTACTGTTTCTGTTCTCTGCCAGCAGTACCGGGTCTGACTGCTGAAGACAGTGGCCACCTGGGGCGCAGGGCTTGGCGGCTCCGGTGTTCTTCAGATCCGTTGGTGGTGGAAGCTGTGTGGGATCCGGCTCTTCTCTCGCCAGACGTCTTCTGTCTTCGAGCCTGCCCACACGTCACCTTGTGTATAATTGACATTCCACCATATTGGTATTGTCTGTACTTCGTTGTATGATTCACAACATTAAATTGTTACTTTTTGGCTTATCCATTGTCCGTTCATTAACGCCCCCTGTTGTGGGTCCGTGTCACGACACTTTCACAACAGGATTTCTTGGCCAGCGTCATGGATCCCGAGGGGCGTCAACCATCGCTTGAACAGCCAATGGAAGAGCGAGGTGAACAGGCGTCAACAGGAGGCATGTTAGCTGCAGCACATCTTAACCGCTTTTACTGCTCGATTGGACTTAGTTACCGAGCAGAGCATTATTCTCAATCGAAGGATGGAGGTTCTCACCGCCCATGTGGAAGGGCGCTGCTGCAGCACCTCCTCCTGCTGACTGTATGCCAGAGACAGACATTCCACTGGTCGTTCAACGAACCCCCCCCACCTTCCCCTGAAGCATACATAAGCCCTCCGGAGCCGTACGGAGGCTGGAGACGTGCGCGGACTTCTTAATGCAGTGCTCGCTCGTCTTTTCACAGCGTCCCGTCATGTACGCGTCAGACGCTAGCCGGGTGGCTTACGTTATAAATTTGCTTCGAGGAGAGGCACGCGCCTGGGCTACGGCGCTCTGGGAGCAGAATTCACGGCTCCTAACGATTTACACTGAGTTTGTGAGGGAGTTCCGACAGGTGTTCGACCACCCTCATAGAGGCGAGACCGCTTCAAGCATGCTGCTGTCGATACGACAGGGGTGTCAAAGCGCAGTGAAGTATGCAGTCGACTTCCGCATCGCGGCAGCGCGAGCCAGCTGGAATGCTGTTGCGCTCCGCACCGCCTTTATAAACGGACTGTCTCTGGTCCTTAAGGAGCACCTGGTGGCGAAGGACGAGCCGCGGGATTTAGACGGGCTTATCGACCTGGTTATACGGTTAGACAACCGATTAACAGAACACCGTCGGGAGCGAGACGAAGGGCGTGATCAGGCACAAGCCATCCCTCTTCCTCCCGGGTCCGAAAGGGAGCCGACTTCCCCACGCTCCACAGCCAGGGCTCGCCACGTGATGACAGCTCCCCCTGCTGACGTTGCTATGGAAACGAGCAGGGCCAAAAAGCGATCAGATCAGAGACAAAGGAGGCTGATCCGTGGAGAGTGTTTTCTCTGCAGCTCAACTGAGCACACACAGAAAGAATGCCCCAAACGGTCAAAACAGCAGCACTCGTCCTTAGAGACTGGGCTAAGGGTGGGTCACAACACCCACGCGGGGAGACCCCGACAATCTGCACGTATCCCAGTCACGATCCTGAGTGGGGATCTAACCCTTCACGCCCCAGCACTGGTGGACACGGGGTCAGAGGGGAATCTGCTGGATAGCAGATGGGCAAAGGAGGTTGGGCTCCCTCTAGTGGCCTTACCATCACCATTGTCGGTGCGGGCACTAGATGGCACCCTTCTTCCACTAATCACACACCAGACACAGCCAGTGACATTGGTGGTGTCTGGGAATCACAGGGAGGAGATTGTGTTTTATGTAACACCTTCTACCTCCCGAGTGATTTTGGGTTTTCCATGGGTGTTAAAACACAATCCCCGGATTGATTGGCCGTCTGGGGTTGTGGTTCAGTGGAGCGAAACCTGCCACCGGAAGTGTTTAGGATCCTCGGTTCCAGCCGGTGTGACAGCTAAGGAGGAGGTTTTAGTCCCCCCCAATCTGGCGGCGGTGCCAGCCGAGTACCATGACCTTGCTGACGTCTTCAGCAAGGATCTGGCACTCACGCTGCCTCCGCACCGTCCGTACGATTGTGCCATTGAATTGATACCGGGCGCTGAGTACCCGTCCAGCAGGCTGTACAACCTCTCACATCCGGAACGCGAATCAATGGAGACCTACATCCGGGACTCGTGACCTGCCGGGTTGATCCGGAATGCCACCTCCCCGATGGGTGCTGGTTTCTTTTTTGTGGGCAAGAAGGACGGTGGACTCCGTCCATACATTGATTACAGAGGGCTGAACGAGATCACGGTTCGCAACCGATACCCGTTACCTCTGTTGGATTCAGTGTTCACGCCCCTGCATGGAGCCCAAATTTTCACGAAATTGGATCTTAGGAATGCTTATCACCTGGTTCGGATCTGGGAGGGAGACGAGTGGAAGACGGCATTTAACACCCCGTTAGGTCACTTTGAGTATCTGGTCATGCCGTTCGGCCTCACCAATGCGCCCGCGACGTTCCAAGCGTTGGTTAATGACGTCTTGCGGGACTTCCTGCATCGGTTTGTCTTTGTATATCTAGACAATATACTCATCTTTTCTCCGGATCCTGAGACCCATGTCAAGCATGTACGTCAGTTCCTACAGCGGTTGTTGGAGAACTGGCTGTTTGTGAAGGGCGAGAAGTGCGAGTTCCACCGCACTTCTTTGTCCTTCCTGGGGTTCATAATCTCCTCCAACTCCGTCGCCCCTGATCCGGCCAAGGTTGCGGCGGTGAGAGATTGGCCCCAACCAACAAACCGTAGGAAACTACAACAGTTCCTCGGTTTTGCAAATTTCTACCGGAGGTTCATCAGGGGCTACAGTCAGGTAGTTAGCCTCCTGACAGCCCTGACCTCTCCAAAAGTCCCCTTCACCTGGTCGGATCGGTGCGAAGCTGCGTTTAGGGAGTTGAAACGCTGGTTCTCGATGGCACCGGTTCTGGTGCAGCCCGATCCCAATCGGCAGTTCGTAGTTGAAGTGGACGCCTCTGACTCAGTGATAGGAGCCGTGCTATCCCAGAGCGGGGAGTCCGACAAGGTTCTCCATCCATGTGCCTACTTTTCCCGCAGGTTGACCCCAGCTGAACGGAACTATGACGTCGGCAATAGGGAACTTCTTGCGGTGAAGGAGGCTCTTGAGGAGTGGAGACACCTGTTGGAGGGAGCATCGGTACCATTTACGGTTTTCACGGACCATCGGAACCTGGAGTACATTTGGACCGCCAGGCGTCTGAACCCCAGGCAAGCCCGCTGGTCGCTGTTCTTTGGGCGTTTTGACTTCCGGATCACCTACCGCCCTGGGACAAAAAACCAACGATCTGACGCCCTGTCCCGGGTGCATGAAGAGGAGGTCAAGACCGAGCAGTCAGACCCCCCTGAAACCATCATCCCCGAGTCCACTGTCGTGGCCACCCTTACCTGGGACGTGGAGAAGACCGTCCGGGAGGCCCTGACACAGAGCCCGGACCCGGGGACAGGTCCGAAGGACAAATTGTACGTCCCACCAGAGGCCAGGGCTGCGGTCCTTGACTTCTGTCACGGTTCCAAGCTCTCCTGTCATCCAGGGGTGCGAAGGACCGTGGCAGTAGTCCGGCAGCGCTTCTGGTGGGCGTCTATGGAAGCCGACGTCCGGGAGTATGTCCAGGCCTGCACCACCTGTGCCAGGGGCAAAGCCGACCACCACAAGGCCCAAGGCCTCCTCCAGCCTCTGCCTGTGCCTCATCGCCCCTGGTCTCACATTGGCCTGGACTTTGTCACGGGCCTCCCGCCGTCCCAGGGCATGAGTACACGGTGCATACAACAGGTCACATCTGGATGTGAGCAAGTTCTTACAATGAGAGTGGTGTATACATGGACCACCCTGTCATGACGAAGCAACAGCACCAAGTGTAATCAGATTTACAAATAGATTAGACAAACATAGGACAAATATTGATAGTAAATATTACATAGACAGCATTTGTTAAATCAATAAAATATACTGCTATTCGAGTGCGGTATTGTCTTCCATATAGACCTGGTTAAAGAGCCTTACACCTGTGTTCAGTGATTTAACTTATGTGGCTGATTTTATTTCATTTTGCGCTTATGGCCATGATCACTTACCTGCCATGACTGTGATGGGATAACATGTTGGTTTGATGGAACACAGTACTTTAGTTCCTTGGCCAGCAGGCTGAGGGTCACTAGACCACAGATTACGGGGCTCAAAATCATCTTAACACAGCTCATTGTATTGATGACAGATGCTCATCTGATGTACAATGTATCCTATCCTGGAGAGGCAGACTCTAGGACAGGGGTGGCCAAGTTCGGTCCTCGAGAGCCACCTTCGTGATACTCTTAGTTGTCTCCCTGCTCCAACACACCTGAATCCAATGAAAGATTCGTTAGCAGACTTTTAATGAGCCTTTCAGTGGAGAGTGGAGCAGGGAGACAAGTAAGAGTGTCAGGAAGGCGGCTCTTGAGGACCGAACTTGGCCACCCCTGCTTTAGGACATCCGTCTCAGGAGAAGCCATCTCCAGGATCAGGCTGAGTTTGCTGTTGCAGTTCAGGTCTTTTTCTCTTTCCCTGTTTGTTGGAGACATTTGATGTGGAACGTCTCCAGTGTGTGAAGCTGCCAGGGATACATAATCCAAGCTGTGCAGCCATAAAGGACAGATTGGGGAGGTGATAATTTTGTCATCAAGGTGGCAGGAGTTGGAGGCAATGCTGCAAATGTGAGTGAATGTGTCTGTGTTGCGCAAGACATCATTACCGATCATGTGACTCACCATGTGGTCATATGACACAATCATTAGACCACAGATGGTGAGTCAGACAATCAGAGGCCATTTTTATTTATATTTTGCCGGATATGGCAAACACGCACCTAGCGATATTTGACCGGATCTCCTCGCTGATTGGCTAGTTCAAATGACATCATCGTAGAGTTTATTTCAACATGGCGGCGCCCTCAGCAAAGTTGAACTGGACGATATTTCGCCGTACGTGGCACCAGCAAAATGGCGGGTTGCTCTGTTTTGCCAGCCGTCTAAATGTATTCACGACGGAACGGTCGCGGTCAGGCAGGAACTTAAAGGCGATCGGAGTTTAAGATCTCCTTATTTCACATTCATGAAAGTAGCTCGATATTGGTGATTTTCATCATTGAAAATTGGTATATTTTACCATTCACTATTTTCAGGGGTGGACTGATCGAAGGTTTTGCAGACATGACACTGACAGAGGAAAAACAGGTTTTGTTTATCATCCCCACCCTACACAGAAAATTACCAAGACTGCAAAAATTATTTCCACTGTGCCCGAAATTATGTCCACCGCGTGGCAAAAAGCGCCGGTGGACATAATTTTGGGCACGGCGGTGGAAATAATTTCGGGCACAGTGGAAATAATTTTCGCCACATGGGGGAAATAATTTCGGGCACGGCTATGCCACGTTTTTGAGCCTCTTTTAGTGTCCGAGAATCCCTCCGGCAGTAGGTGATTTTCTGTTCCGATTCAAATGACTTTATGACACCCAAAATGGCATTTAAAGATGAAAAATTAGCACCAACACTCTACATTTAAAGATGAAAAATTAATACCCTCTACGATGATGTCACTTGAACTAGCCAATCAGCGAGGAGATCCGGTCAATATCGCTAGGTGCGTGTTTGCTGTATCCGACAAAATATACACTATGTTTTAAATATTTGTTGCATCTACGTTTGCTAATTTTGAAGTCTAGCCAGATTAAGTCTTGGACACTTAGCAGACATCCGCTTGTGGACCTTCAACTGAATCCTCAGGACAGCTGGAACATGTCAGTGGTCACAGTTCACAAATGTGTCACTTCTGTAGACCCTACAGGTCTGCAGGAGTCTCCAGCATCTTCCAATGAGAACATGACTGATTGACTTCGGGACACCATCAGTATTAGAATCCCGTGTCTTGTGGTGCCGCTCTCTGGACACTGGAAACAGGTTCTAGTGAATCATATCTCATCTTTCACACAGTCCTGGACTCTGACCAAGTCTCACAAAGCAATGGCACTTTTATTTCAGATGAAAGTGGCTTTTATGTACTTATCAGACAATATGAAAAGAACTTTTCAGCAACAGTACATCTTGTTCCAAAAATATAAAGGCATGCTATTCCATAGTAATCTATGGGGAATTATGTATTTACACGGTCACAGAGGAACCTTCCATGACTCAAGTCCTCAATGACTAAAGGATGCACACTACAAAAATATTATAGTCAGCTATCACAACACTCTTCAAACATACTTTTCTGTAACAAGAAAAAAGGTAAGCAGTTCTCTGCATTATATGATTTTAGTTATTAACAAAAGCAGACCTCTCAAATCTCACTCATTGGGAGTGAGACTCGCGCTTTAAAACAGTCTTGTCAGGTCTCACACACTCACACACAATATGTTGTCATGCATGACATTCTCCAACATTCCACCGGTATGACTTGCAAGACAAGATTCAGCAGAAAATAATTCCTCAACTTGAGAACTCTGCAAAAGACGCTGTACAATTTTCTCAAACCGTGTGTATGTATATGTAAATACATTCCACTGTGTGAAATGAAACAATGAAGATGTAGTGCAGCAGATAAGTGAATATTTACTTCAAATGGTGATGCAAGCACCAAATTTGGCACATATACTCCTTAGACATTACTCTTTTAAAAATGATTAGTGGCCACATGAACTTTCAATAGGCGGCCAAGAAGGGGTCAGTTGAAGAATTACACAGGGGTCCAAATTTAAAAATGCCCCAATCATATTGAAAGGTATTCCATATTATTTGTCTCATCATAAAGATTCCAAAAAGGTATAGTTTGCGCTATCTGTGAATGAATGTTATGGAGTAAAAACAGCAAAAACACTGAGAAAGGTCAATTTTAGTTTGTACAGGGGTCAAAAGTTAAATTTACTGCAATTTTGGTAAAAAAAAAAGTTGTGCAAATTACTGGTTGAGCTAATAGGATTAATAAATGGAATAGTTTTGACTGTGTTGCGTGCTTGGTTTGGAAAGTAAAAGTTAAACAATGTCGGCATCCATTGGATTCTATGACATGTGACATATGCTACCCTGTAACATGATAACTAAGCATGATACATGATGCAAACTATTCCTTTTTAAAACCATATTCACTCAACTAATAATTTGCATCACTTTTTACCAAAATTGGAGCAACTTTAACTTTTGATCCCTGTACAAATTGAAATTGACCTTTTTCACCATTCTTGCTGTTTTTACCCCATAACTCCAGAACATTCATTCACAGATTGTCCAAACTATACCTTTTTGGAATCTTTATGATGAGACAAATAATATGGAATACCTTTCAATATGATTGGAGCATTTTTAAATTTTGACCCCTGTGTAATTCTTCAATTGACGCCTTCTTGGCTGCCTATTGAAAGTTCATTTGGCCATTCCGCATTTTTAAAAAAGTAATGTCTAAGGAGTACGTGTGCCAAATTTGTTGCTTGCATCACCATTTGAAGCATTTTTTTCAGTTATCCGCTGCACTAATGGGCTTGTAGTGTGTCCTTGCAGCTTTAATTCAAGAGGTTTTTGACTTTGTGACATCACCAGTTGTATACACTCACCAGCCACTTTATTAGCTACACTTTGGTATTACCGGTATTGCCGATCGAACGATCTCCCCTAAAAATCGGTCTGCCCTGCCTTACCTGTGCATGCGCCATTTCTACGCATCAGCAGCAATTCACTGATTATCACCTCATTTCTGCTTAAAACTGAACTCCAATCATCATCTATCTCAGCGGCACACATCTGAAACTTTTGTACAATAATCATTTCCACATAAATTCAGCATTATTTCATAATGACAGACAGGGGAAGCGATCAGAGCGCCACAGTAGCACATCTGAGTCTGACATGCTGCTGGCCCTACGTCATTTTGGAGCGTCAATAGTGAAATAAGTAGATGATTGCCTTGTTTCGCTACTCGTTTCTGCTTAAAACTGACTTTAGAATGATTTAAGAGGTTTTAATTTGTCATCTGATGGTTAATAATCCCATTATTACCTTTGATCGCATTGGGTGCTGCTGTGGTCCCAGATGACGCATGCACAGTGAAGGAAGGGCGGACCCATTTTTTAGGAGGGACCGTTCGGTCGGCGACACCGGGTTGGGCTGCCTTTTGCCTCAGAACTGCCTTAATTGTTTGTGGCATAGATTGAAAAAGGTGTTGGAAACATTCCTCAGAGATGTTGGTCCATATTGACATGACAGCGTCACACAGACGCCCATTCAACCAGTCCTCTGACATCAACAAGACATTTTCGTCCACACAACTGCTGCTCACTGGATAGCTTCTCTTTTTTGGCCAGTCTCTCTAAACCCTACAGATGGTCGTGTGTGAAAATCCCAGTAGATCAGCAGTTTATGAAAAACTCAGACCAGACCCTCTGTCACCAACAACCATGCCACATTCAAAGTCACTTGAATCCTCTTACCCCTCCTGTTCTGATGCTCAGTTTGAACTTCAGCAAGTCGTCTTCACAACGTCTAGATGCCTAAATGCATTGAGTTGCTGCCATGTGATTGGCTGGTTACCTATTTGTGTTAACAACCCATTGAACAGGTGTACCAAATAAAGTGGCCTGTAAAGTAGATTCATGGTGCAGTGGAACACAGAAGGATTTTCATACAAGAAAAAAGATCAAATCTAGGCTCAGTCTCCCATGTAGCTTCTAGCAATATGTATCAGAAATTTTATGCTTTCTTTAAAATAATCTTTCTGTGTTCCACCATGAATCGTTATAACTGGTGACACAGCACACAAAGGTTGCACAATGCACATTGTCTCCAGTCACATTTACAGAAGCCTCTACCTCCTTCAGTTGTAGTAGGTGTCTTGGTGGCTCTCCTCACACTGTCACTGTGTTTTTGTGAACTGTTTATTCCACAGAGCGTTGTACACGTGCAACACTGTCAAATGAATGATACTGTGAATTGACTCCATTTCTGTCAGGCTTTTCCATCTGCTGCTGACGCTCAAAGCACTTTATAATGATGCTTCACATCACCCATTCACACAAAGGTGCTCTACTGCACACCAGGAGCAGCTGGGGATGAAGGGCCTCACTCTCAGGGACCTTTGTGGTTTCCTGTCTCAATGGGAATCAAACCGAAGACCCTCTTATTCATAAGCTGACTGGCTCTAAACTATGAAAATGGAGAGACTATATATAAAAATATCTGTGATGCCTCTAAGTGGTTAATAAGATTTGTTTGTTAAACCCCTTGAATTAAAGCTGAACGTTCGCACCACAAGCACTGTTTCCTCTCAGGTCCATTGTGGTGGTGTACAGAGGCAACATTAGAATCATTCTGTCACTGTCCAAATACTTATGGACCTGACTGTAGCTATATGTAGCTTGAGTGAAGCACAGCATCAGTTACAAATGATTGGTTCAGGTTTTTTGAATGACGCTTAAGCTCCACCTCTCATTTAATAACTGCACAGATTCTGTCCAATAAAAACAGGACGTGACAGTGATGTAATTGTGATGTCACAATTTCCTTTCATGTGAGCCGAGTTCATAGGGATGCTTCTGCACAAACAGCTTCATGATGTGTTGACTGTCACAGCAGGTGATACAACAGACTGTGATCCAGACTGAGAACTGATGGCTCGGGGTCACAAGAAAAGTAAAATCAACAAAAGCACCGTTTTCAGCTTGTTTTCTGGCTACAGCGACTTCATCTGATGACAAAAAACAGTCAAATTCTGTCATGAGGAGAAACAGTCACGAAAACAAAACCTCTATCAAATAGCCAAAGCATTCAGTACTCAGGATCAAAGCTCAATGATCAACATCAAAAGTCAGTAACAAAAACCAGAACTACAGGTCAGCAATCAGGGCAAAGGTCAGGATCTGTTCTTTGATCCAGAATCCTTTCATCATAATTACACGATCAAAGGAAGACAAACAGACATATGGAGAAATGGTAACAAATGCATAGCCTCTATCAAAGAATCAAAGCAATCAGGATCAAAGCTCAATGATCAAGGTTAATGATTGATCAAAGATGAGCCATCAGGAAGGAAGACCAGGATCACAGGTCAGCCAGCAATCGGAAAATAAAAGGTGAACAGTGAGGATCTCCGAATGTCAGAGATGGGCCAAAGTGGACCGTGGTGAAGGTCGGCGGTCTCTGCATACCTTTGGTGTTTCTCATATTGATATGCAACGTTTTGTGTGTCCAGCCACTAGTGGTGTAACTGGTCGCAGTTGATTCGTGTTCTGTAAACACCCCCACCCCCAGTGTGGAACGCATGTGATCCACTGGTTAATTGCTGAATTTACATAAATTTGATTTTAGATCATGGTGTCTTGTTTTTAAAGTGATTACTGCGTTCATTTTGATGTGTTACAGTAAAATCTCACTCTCAGCCTGTTTTTAAAACAGAAAGAAGCAGGTTTGCAGAGAGACTGGAGCGCCCGCTGTAGCTGCATGTCCTGTTACAGCTTCGTGCTCTGCTACAAACAGGCTCAGCACAAAAAGAATCTCTGTTCATGTTAAAGGGGTTGAGGACAGAGTGTCTGTCGTCTCTTCCTTGTGCAGCCGTAAGCCCACTGAACCGAGCAGCACACTCAAAGCACATGCACAGCCGAGCTGGCTGAAAGTCCACAGGCAAAAGTTCCTTATTTTCATTGCTCAATAAGTTATTTTTAAAATTAAAAACAAAGTAGCATTTGTCTTTTTTTTTTTTTTGCTGATCTGAAAAATGATCATGCTTAATGATCAGGCTTATAAAACCGCATCTGGTCTGAAGCAGGGCTTTTGTGATCCGTGACACCCATACCATCCACCAGGATACACCAGAACCCGTAAAAGAAGTTTACACAATGGAAACATACAGTATGTTGGGTCTCTGGCATGAAAATGCATCTGACCTTTGACCTTGACATAACTGAGCAGCCGTTCAGTAATTGGTTGTAAGGTATTACAGATTCCCATCTGAGCTCACTGCAAGTCCAGGTTTGATTGCTTTCGGCTCTGCTGGCTTCGATACTGATTTTTCATACCTCCATCATGCTATTTCAAAAACCTGAAAGAATCCAGACCAGAAGCAAAACCATTTCACGTCATGGAACCCTGGGGTGACAATCTTACCTTTAACTTCAATCTGTCACAATGCTACTCCACACTGAACTACTTAAGTGCCAAAACTGTGATCACTGTCTACTTTCTCTGAGGAGGTCAAACTTCAGGAACATGGGACAGCAGGAGATGGTTAATGTGCCACCGTGCAGGACCAGCAAATGCTGCTCAACCTGACCTGACCGAAGAAGACTTCAAACACCTGAACAAGTCAATGCCAAAGTGACAGAATACAACATAAAGCTGGTCTTCATCTGAGCTCAACGGACCTTCTGTTTAGATGTTCTACTCCACACTGCAACCATCCTGCAGGTGACCCAAACTACAACTTTTCCTGAATGTAAATTCATTCCTTCATTGACCCTGAATCGTTCCACTCTTCACAATGCAAACAGAAACGTACATCTGAAAATGTCCAGGTAATTATTGGTTGGTAAGCTCTTGTTGATCTGATCAAGCTGATTATTGCAAATACTGGAAGATGAGGTCTTCTTGCATCACTTCCATTTCTTTGTGAAGATGTTGTAGTTCCAGACTTTCAACGCAGTCTGTTCGTTGTGCACCAGCTCCGTCTCTCTGAGACTCATTTCTCTAATCCCAGAATTCCAGCTTTGGTGCCATTAATCGCTGCAATCACTAAATGACAGTCCAGGCTTTAAAAAATTATAATAAACACTTTTACATAGTCTGCTGCCCGGGTAATGACAGTGGCTCTAGAAAACGGGCCGAATGCTTTCACACAGATTGGACTGTTACAGTCTTCCAGTGTCTGCAGCAGTGCCATGTAAATCAAAGTAGATCCATTACGACTCAGTTCAGGTTCATAATTTCAACAGCTACATGACAGCTGGAGGGTTCTGGTCAAAACAGGTGGAGTCCACCGGCTGGAAACATAGCAACATGGCACCACGGCGTGACGTCCAAACCCTACAAAGGCTCTTTGTACTGGTTGCCTGACAGGTGGTGTCGGATCGATGGCTTTGAACCTGCAGCATCACCTAGTTTTCTCCAAACAACCTGAGAGGAAGAAACAGACTGTCAGAGGTCAACAATGCCATCAATATGAAAGAAAACCCAGCATTAATGATAAATACAAAAATAAGGCAATGCTAAATACTGCTGGCCATATGAGCATGGTCTTCTTTATCATCATGCACAATTTGTACATGTTCAAATCAAATCATTTGTTCATGTTGTGCAAATCAAGGAATATTGTAGATCACCCTCTGTGCATTTGCACATAAATAATGAGACAAATTTAACTCCATAGAAAGTTAGCGAAAGTTAGCATGCAAGTTAACATCAAAGAATGTCTTGTAAATGACTCCAGAGGTGTTAACAGGTTACAAAAACAGCATTTTCAGTTTTAGAAGTGTTTATTTCTCACTAGCTTTTTACATAATACACAAGAAACAAAGCTGATAGCAGGTAGCAACACCAGGAAGTGACGTCACCATGCTAACTTTTGTGAAATGTCTTGTAAATAAGTTCAGAGTGCTTATCACACAAATGGCTTTAGCTGTAACATATGAGAAACATGTATGTAAACACACAACATGAAGTGGTTTTGAAGTAGAGGTGGGCGGATGGATCTTAATATAGATAATATCCATACCAATGCTGGTATTGATATTGAACAATCCTCGTGTAAAAAGATCGATACTCAAGCTTTTTTCTCTCCCACACACACTGACTGCTGCGCACGCAGATTCATCAAAGTCTACTCTGTCTGTAAGAGCAGCGCTGCAGTATGTCACACAACACGGGCAGCGCACCCTTGTATTGTGGTTTGTCAGCCCTCTATCCCAGGAGATCTTGTTTTAAGTTGTGTTGAGTGATATTTTTTAAACAAAAATGTTGATTGTGATAATAAAGTATTTTGTTGTCACGTACAATGTTTGACGAAATTCTATCCTAGGTCTTTTGGATCCTTTGGCTCTATGAAGCTTATATGAAAAAAGTATCAGTATCGGTATCGATATTGGCGATACTGGGCCTGTATTTACTTGGTATCAGCTCAATACCAAAATTCCAAGTATCGCCCACCTCTATTTTGAAGAGACCAGCAACTGATGTCGCGGTGCAGCTTTACTCTGATTGGCTGTCACCCGCGTCATTCAAACACTAAACAGAGCAGATTATAAGAGAATGCAACTTTTTAACCTCTTAAAATACATCAAGGTTAGCCATCTTTGAACTTGTTCAATATCTGTGTCCCAAAAATGTTCCCTGTGAATTTCAAGAGTCTGGCATTAATAGGACTGGACTTATGCTGAGCACAGACAGACAGACGGATAGACGGACTGACAGATGGACACAAAGCCTTCGCAATACCTGATGGCCATATTTGATGGCCATCGGGTAAAAATCACAGGACAGTGGGAATAAAGACAGCCTTCTTTCCCGTGTTAACAGGGGATGGACAGAACAGCCACCTTTAAAACTCAGTATATAATTAAAGATAATATGCCAGACTCATACTTGCATTTAGATGAACAATTTTAAGGCTAATTCCAGTTCACTTTGAGTCACCAGGATTTTATTGAGGAAGAGCTGCAGACTCGAGCAATCTGCTCAAAAATACTCAAACTGAATTGACTTTAAAGGTCGAAACAAAAGTTGGATGTAAGAACTTCCAAAATGGCAGCAGCTGTTCGCCAGCAGCATCGTATAAGGCAAATTTATCAAAGCTTCATAAGTTTAATAAATGACAAATGAATCCATATTTACTGGGGAGGAGATACAGTACAAAATTATAGTCAAAGTAAATGTATCTGAATAAAGGGATGCAATATTTGCATAAATAAATGAGGTTTTTGGGTTGTTGTTTTTTTTGACATGGCCTGTTGTTACCTGTCTCACACACTATGTGGCAGTATTACACTTTGTGAGACAGGAAGATGCACTGAATCAGAATCAGTCTGAAGAGGACTTTCAGGCTGTGTGGCTTCAGTAGTGTGTTTAGTTTGTTGGTTTTGGGTTTCCCCAACTGTGATCAATAACAAGACAACACGCCTGAATCATTTACAGCGCCGTGAAAAGGTTTGTGACACCTTGAAAGTTTTTATTTTTGAAGACATTTAAAAAAAAATGGTGCGGCTCTGGTGTGAAAGGGTGAATGTGAGGTATCACTGTAAAGTGCTTTGAGCATTAAAGCGAGACATTTACCATTCTGTGCTACTATCCTGGCCCCATCCTCCGTTTTTATATTTGTGTTCTCTCTCTCTTCACATCTTCTTGACGTCCTCGTTCAGACATCACCTTCACCAGCAGTTTTCACGATCACAGTTATTGTTAGTTTGTTGCTGTCACTGTTTGTTTGATGGTATTTTTGTGAGTAACCACCAGTGTTGCCACAGTTACTTTGAAAAAGTAATCCAAGTACTGATTACTGATTACTCCTTGAAAAAGTAACTTAGTTGCTTTACTGATTACTCAATTGTAAAAGTAACTAAGTTAGATTACTAGTTACTTTTTTAGTTACTTTCCCCAGCTGCCGACAACAACCCTCTGCCACCTCAACATGACAATGATACTTGTTTGCCAAAACTCACTTTATAGTCACCCTTTCTTGACTTCAATGAAAATAAATACTTGTTTTATAAAAAGTAAAATAAAGACCTCTTTCTTGACCTCATATTTAACTGTTGACAGCACTGTAACAGTAAAACTTGCAATTTCTAACCTACATTGTTTATAAATGTAACTATTAAATTCTTTTTAACATTTAAATTCTCTCTAAACATTTTACTTGTCGAAATTATTATTATAAGAAGTATTAGTAGTTGTAGTAAAAAAAAAGGCTTTAAAACTGGACCTTTAATCTAGGGGTGTTGTGGGGGGGGGCACATCCCTGCCCCACGCCTCCATTCCATCTGGATTCGCCCCTGCTTTGGCGTTTGAGCACAAAGAATGGATAACATTTATTTATGCAGAAAACATGACCAGATTTACAGGTAAGAACGTTTTATTGCATTTTCACATCATGTGGTCCTCAGAAAGAGAGTTTAAGTGCATTTGAGTGAAAAATAGTGTTAGTTGTTGACGCGTCGCAGAGGATCAGCTGTTTTTAACGAGCACATACGGAGCGGCTCAGCTCAGAATTCTAAATAAAGGAGAAAAAAAGTATAAAAATGTCTTTGTAAAGCTCAGTGCAGGTGTGATGTTGTCACCGCGCTTTAAGAGATGAGGACGAGTCGTAGCTGCTGCAGAAAACCGCGGATGCAAAGCTCACAGCTCACTTAAAGTGGGCAGTTCAGTCGAACCCCGACCTCCTGTCCACGGACCAAGTTTAATGCTGCTATCGACCCACAATGTAAAAATAATAGTAACGCACAGTGACTTGGAGAAGTAACTTTAATCTGATTACTGATTTGCAAAGATTCACGTTAGATTACTCGTTACTAAAAAAGTTTAATTTACAAGAAAATTAAAAGTGGCAGCAAAGTACCACTGCAATATTAAAAACTGTGTGTTTTCTTCATGATGTGTGCCAACTGTGACTCATATGGACTGATATCTACAGACAAGGGGCAAAAAAAGGTACATTTTAAAAGTGTGTTCCACTCAACAATACAGAAAGACATACATTACACATTTCCCTGACGATGGCCTTCTCTTTCTCGCTGAGGTCTTCGTCGTACAGCTGTGACGTCTGCCTGTCCAGCTTCTCGTGCACCTCCAGCACCTACAA
Source organism: Thalassophryne amazonica (assembly GCF_902500255.1). Lineage (NCBI taxonomy): Eukaryota > Metazoa > Chordata > Actinopteri > Batrachoidiformes > Batrachoididae > Thalassophryne > Thalassophryne amazonica. The sequence goes on from NC_047121.1 coordinate 27,142,928, forward strand.
ACATCACGTCCATCAGTTCCTCTCATGTCCACACAAATAAACTGCAAATTCAACCTGGTTGGTGTGAAACATAAGCAGTCAGGTCCATAAATATTTAGACTTTTTTTTTTCAAGTTGCCAATCACAACGTAACAGTTGAAAAGAGATAACGAACAGGAAGTGGAGGAACCACTTTTTTGTGTGAGAATTTTTATATTAAAGCAGTTTGCTTCACATCTTGATGTATTTCCAGCTCTCTGGGTTTTTGTTTTAAACCAAATTTAAAGACCACCCACTGTTTTCCGTCTCCACACAGCCACAGGGAGGCAGCGTTAAACCAAAGTTATTTGACTTTTTTTCACGAGTTATTACTTTTACTTTGTTGTTATTTTTAATACTCAGTTCAGTTTTATGACCTTATTACCTATGAATAACGCAGCCAGTCTGCTCTGTGTCAGTCTGATCCCGTCAGGTCTCAGAAGATAAACAGTGTGTGTCCTGGTTAGTAATTGGATGGGAGACCACTTCGGAACACTAGGGGCTGTGTGTTTCTTCAGAGAAACCTGAAGTGGCATCAGGAAGGGCATCTGGTGTCGCCGACCGAACGGCCCCGCTAAAAACCAGTCCACCCTGTCTTCACTGCGCATGCGTCATTAGCTGCAGTTCACAGATTAACTCCTCATTTCTGCTTCAAACTGCACTCCAGTCATCATCCATCTCAGCGACATCTGAAGCCTTTGTACAACAATCATTTCAATTTCAATTTTTTTTCAATTTATTTTCATTTATATTGCGCCAAATGACAACAGAGTTGCCTCAAGGCGCTTCACACAAGTAAAGTCAAACCTTACTAACCCCCAGAGCAGTAGTGGTAAGGAAAAACTCCCTCTGAGGTAAAAACCTCAAGCAGACCAGACTCAAACGGGTGACCCTCTGCTTGGGCCATGCTACAGACACAAATTACAGAATAATTCACAAAACGAATATACAAGAAATGCTGTTGGTGCACAGGACAGGAGGGTCTACTCTGCAGCACAAATACCACACCCATCTCTGGATGGAGCTGCACCTTAAACAGAGAGAAAGACAAGAAATACAGTATAATTTGTCAGCATTAAATGACAAGAAATACAGGAAAAACTAAGGTGATCGCTAGCCCTAAGCTTCACTAAAAGACCCAGACTTTTAGAGTAAAAAGCACAGAACTATACTATGCCAGTATGCTAGCCATATGAAAGGGAAAATAAGTGCGTCTTTAGTCTGGACTTCAAAGTCTCCACAGAATGGAGGTGATCGCCGGCCACTAGCCCTAAGCTTCAGTAAAAGATCCAGAATTTAGGTAAAGTTGAGGCCATGGCCTGCTCCAATTACTAATAAATTAATTAAAAGAGTAAAAAGCGTAAAACACAACTGTACCAGTATGTTAGCCATACAAAATGGAAAATAAGTGTGTCTTAAGTCTGGACTTGAAAATCTCCACAGAATCTGACTGTTTTATTGACGCAGGAAGATCATTCCACAGAACAGGGGCACGATAAGAGAAAGCTCTATGACCTGCAGACTTCTTATTCACCCTAGGGACACAAAGTAGTCCTGCACCCTATGAACGCAAAACCCAGGCCGGTACGTAAGGTTTAATTAGGTCAGCTAAGTAGGGAGGTGCCAGTCCGTGAACAGTTTTATAGACTAGTAGCAGAACCTTAAAATTTGATCTCACTGGGACAGGAAGCCAGTGAAGAGATGTCAAAATGGGTGTAATGTGGTCAAACCTTCAGCATTATTTCATCATAAAAGACAGAGGAAGCGATCAGAGTGCTGCGGCTGATGCGTTCAATGCGCATCGGTTATTTCAAAGCATCACTGAGTATCGCCTCGTTTCTGCTTAAAACGGCCTCGTTTCTGCTTAAAACCGACTTTAGAATGATTTAAGAGCATTTCCCTTGTCATCTGATGGTTAATAATCCCATTAATCCATTTGATCGCTTTGGGTGAAGAGACTGTCTCAGACAAGCTGCTGAGCTCTGAAATGACGCATGCGCAGTGGAGGCAGGGCGGAACAATTTTTTAGGGGGACCATTCGGTCTGCGACACCGGCGTAAAACTTGTGCCAAGTACCAATGCGGATCTGACTGTATCCGCTGTGGCGACCCCAAACAAATGGGAGCAGCTGAAAGGACAACAACGACTACATTATGTATGATTAACATGGGGTGTACAGCCAGAAAAATCTGAATGCCAGTCCCAAGCCCGGATACATGAGTAGTGTTGTTTCAGAAAGCACATCTGGAATAAATTTTTACCAAAACAAATGTGCACATCACAAACTGAAGACCTGCGTTATCAATGAATTCCTTTGCTGCTATTGTCCAACAGGGTGCCAATAGAAATTGGGTGATTGCTAGGGAAAGAAGGGGCAGAGAATGTGTCTAGAGGCAGCAGTACAGGAGGAAATGTAGAAATACGAAAGTGACAGGACTTGGCAGTATGAGTGATAAAGGGGGAGAGTTGGCAGATATGATGGACAGGAGAAAGGTAGATATACTAATGTGCCTACAACAGACCAAGTTTAAGGGAAGCAAGATCAGAAGCATCTGTGGTGGGTTCAAACTATATCATGGTGTCATGGCTTGGGTGGGCGGAGATATTGTGTTGGGGTCATTCTAAAGCAAGAGTATATTAAAATGGTTTTGGAGGCTAAGTAAGTGTTTGACAGGTGAAGCTACAAATTGAAGGGGTGATGATGAATGTCATCAGTGCATATGTCCCACAGGGAGGTTGCGAAATGAAGGAGGAAGATGATGAGTCAGTTATATGAAGTGTAGAGTGTATACCCAAGAATGGACTTCAGTGGGCATGTGGAAGGGAAGATGGTGGTGGATGCTGTTAAAAAGGCTGTAATAAATACTTATTTTAAGAAGAAGGAACACAGTGTGAGGTGTAGGAGCATAATATGTGCACACAGGTGAACAGCATTCTAAGCAGAAGATGCAGCCTAAAAGAAATTGGATATTAAGGTGGTGGCAGAGGAGACCGTAGCTAGACAGAGATTGTGGTTTGTAGGATGACTTTGGAGGGGAAGAAGAGGAAGAGTGAGAGCTCAACAAAGGATCAGATGGTGGAAGCTGAAGCAGAAAAACTGCTATGAAATTTAGGGAGGAGGTGAGACAGGCACTGGATAGAGGTGAAATGATTTCAGACATCTAAAAAACTACTGCAGATATGGTGTGACAGACAGGACACAGCAGGTGAGCATCACAACCAGCACACAGACAATCAGCACTTGCGCCCCTCAAGGGTGTGTGCTCTCCCCACTGCTCTTCTCCCTCTACACCAATGACTGCACCTCAGGGGGCCCCCTCTGTTAAACTCCTGAAGTTTGCGGCCAACACCACCATCATTGGTCTCATCTAGGATGATGAGGCTGCATACAGACAGGAGGTGGAACAGTTGGTCCTCTGGTTTAGTCAGAACAACCTGGAGCTAAACCCGCTCAAGAGTCCCATCACTCCTCCACCCTCTCCATCCTCAACAACACTGTGTCAACTGTGGACACTTTCCAGTTCCTGATATCCACCTTCTTCCGGGGGTCTGGATTAGACGTCCCACATAGACTCCATCATGAAAAAGGCACAGCAGAGGATATACTTTCTCAGACAGCTCAGGAAGTTCAACCCACCCCAGGAGCTACTCATCCAGTCTGTCTTGTGCATCTCCATCTCTGTTTGGTTTCCCTCTGCCTGAACTGTCAGGTCTGTAGAAAAAAAAAATCATCACAGCCAGCCTGCCCTCCATCCAGGACTTATACCGGTCCAGGACCAGGAAGCGAGCTGCTAACATGTCTGCAGACCCCAGACATTACAGAGCTCAAACTGGAGTCAAATTCCTTGTATTATTTGAAGATAGTTGGTGAATAAAGGCTGTTCTGATTCTAAGTCTGATTCTTTCTCAGTCATTTCCTTTGGTATTATATATTCTAGTTATATTTCCAACACAAATCCATAAAGAGCATAGCTGGATTTTGTAGGTCATTGTAATACCGGATGGGATGTGACCTACTGTACCTTCATGGCATGGACTACAGCCTCAGGCTTCTGTCCTGGGGGAAGGTAGATCCCTGTTGGGGAGGGTTCAAAGCCAGGGCCCAAAGCAGGAACCTGGGAAGACAAAACACACTGACTACGTTTACATGCCGTTAATATTCAGCTTAAGGTCAATATTCCGGTTTCTGAATCATTAGGAATAACCCATTTACTTGCTTAAGCAGACAGAGTTACACCTGTATACATGGCCACTGGTATCATTTGGAATATCCCCATCTAAACAGTGACGCATGGACAACATCCAGACGCACGGAGAACGTCATGACGCAAATATGTGTAATTTCCGTTTCTTCTTCCTCTTTCTACCATCAATAAAAGACATTATATTCAACTTTTTCATGATCCTAATGAAGTATTCAGTTTCCTCCTCGCTCCAAAAGTGTGGTGCTGTGCTGCCGCGTCTGGATTTCGCCATACTTGTTTACCTCTGCTTCTGTGGTGTCCGGTGAGTTGTGCGCGCCGCATACAAGTAATTGCCATACTCAAAAGACCAAGATTCCTTGCGGATAGGACATGCGCAGAACACAAAATAATGTTCCTTTCTATGGGGATATTCCGATGGGCGTTTATATGACCTGATATTCGGGTTAGAAAAGGAGTAACCCAGGGGTCATATTCGGGTTTTAAAAACCAGAATATGAGCATATTCGGGTTTTTGCGGGTGTTTACATGGCCGAGCGCAACTGGGTTATTGCTAATATTCCGGTTATGAAAGGGTTATTGGCTGCATGTAAACGTAGTCACAGATCATAGTAAGTGAAGAGTGTTTCCAATAAGCATCATTGATCACATGATCCTTTGTATGGATGCTATTTGTTTCTATACAGCAAGAAAGCAAACAAAGATTTGTCCAGTTATAATCAATTCCACACAATTTCTACTGTTCTACCAACAAAGGACTACAAAAGCAAAATGCTGTCAATACAACCACCACGGCAACTTTATATGGTCTCATACAAAAACAAATAAACAGAAAGGATCAAAAGATTTGCGTGTTGTCTGCACTTGAGCTGAACGTTATGTGTCTTCATGCATGGAATGAACTGTATTTATATTGTGTTTTCCATTTGAACCAGAAGTTCAACGCACTTTACAATGATGCTTCACATTCAACCTTTCACACACACACACACACACAGATATCATCATGCTCTTGACTGCACACCAAGAGCAACTTGGGGATTAAGGACTTCCCCAAAGGAATTTAGTGATTTTCCAGCCTGATGGGGATTTGAACAGATGATCCTCTGATCCACTACGAGACCATCACCTCCCTTCAAAGGTGTAGTATTCCGATCAGGTGTTAGGCAGGATTAAGAAGCCCTTTACAAATATCCAGCTCTGCAACTGACACCCAGTTTTGACCTTACTTGTGTAACCAGCATTCAGTGTTGTGAAAGTGTAGGAACACGGACCCACAACAGGGTGCGCAAATGAACGGACAATGGAGTAAGTCAAATAACAAAGCTTTACTGCTGTGAAACTCGCACAACAAACACAACAGATTACAATTTCGGGAACAAGCCGAATTCCAATGGTGTCGTGTGGGCAGGCTCGAAGGTAGGAGACGTCTGTCCAAGTCGAACCGGAACCACTCGATTTCCACCGCCACCGAACCCCGGGAATACTGGAGCCGCCAAGTCCCGAACTCCCAGGTGACCACTGCCTCCGCTTGTCGGATCTGGTACTGCTGGCGAGGAACAAAAACAGTCAGAGGTGGGTGCGCTGCACCCAGCAACACGGACGGTGGTAACACCACCTCCCCCTCTCGTCAAGAAAACACTGAAGTGCAGGTGTGTGAGTACTTATCCAATACTGTCTCCTGCTGCTCTTCTCTCTCTCTGTATAAAGGCAAAAAATATTCAAAGTTGATATAGTCGGCTGGATACGTTACCTCCTCGGTAGAAACGATATCTCGGCAATGAGGTGGAGAGGCCGTCCTGCTGATATACCCCACTGATGATTGCTGTCAGCTGTCTCAGGTGATGGATGACAGCTGTCACTCTGGCTGCTTCCGCGAGGCGGCAGCGCCCTCTGGTGCCTGGAGCCCGCACTCCAGGCAGGGCACCCTCTGGTGGTGGTGGGCCAGCAGTACCTCCTCTTCAGCGGCCCACACAACAATTCAGGGTTGCAAAGGGGTGGAAAATTTCCAGTAAATTTCCAGAAACATTCCATGGGATGTTATGATCACAAATATTGGAAGTTTTGACTATTTACTGAACAATGTGCAACATTCCAAGTTGGAATATTTCCATGGAAATTAATGCATAGTGCATGCAGGGGTGTGGCCTCAATAGCCTTGCAAATTGGCAGTGTGTTTGAGGAATGCACAGTGCCGGGCAGAAATTCAACAGAATTTGCATTAAAGCTGTACAAATTTTAAATTTCACAAAACTGACTAAATTTATTTTCTATCGAATTCCATGTATTGTGATGTTGGTTTATTTTTGTAAAGTACTGAAAAATTACAGTGCATTTTAATCAAAAGGATATATCTACTTAGTGGGAATTTTCCTGTTAATGATATCTACAGGAGGAAGCGTGTGTGTGCATGCTTGAGGTTTTGAGATTACGTTTGACCTGATGCACTTGTGTGATGTGAGTTCATGGAGTGTGCACGCTAAAAAAGTATTTATTTCTCACTAAGTTTGAAAAAATATATAAGAAATATTAGATTTATACAGAATTCAGCTGTTTTGCAGCATTTCCTAACATCTTGGTTTAGTTTGTTTGAACAAGCAACCAGCTGACGTCACGCTGCCTTCCTCTACTCTGATTGGCTGTTGCTGTGTGCTTCCCTGCATCCCTCATGCAAGTTGAGGGAAGCCCTACTGTCACACGTCTGTCCCATCTACTACACTTCCTGTGTTGTATTTTGATATCCCTTGTCTCTTGTGCATTATCATGAATTTCTTCCTGTGTCTCACCAGATGTGTCTCATCTGTGTAATCATGTCTTCGTCTATTTAACCTGTCTGTCCTCCTGTGTTCCCCGCTAGATTGTCTTGTGTATTATGCCGAGTTATTGCCTAACCCACTGGACACTGGTGCCTGATCAGACTGCTTCCTTGGTTTGGAATCCCTGCCTGTTTTCTGGACTGTACCCTGCACCTGATCCCCAATAGGTCTGGTTGCTGTGTGTCACACTGTGTGCATTACCTACTATGGTGATGTTGTTCTCAATTAAAGAACAATTAGGGATACCCTACAAAGGGGTCCTGGGTAGTGCTTGCCCATAACAGTACAATCTCACCATGTCCAACCCTGCAGGGAGTGATTCCATCTATAAGACCATCCAAAACTAGTGCTATTGTTTAATCCAGCAGGAAGAACAACTTGGTGGTGTTCTCCAGTGCCTGCAGAAGCTTTTTGCACAACAATAAGTACTAGTGGACCAGCGACACCTGCTGACTAGCCACCAGTCGGTCCACCAAGAACAATCCAAGTCTCCAGCGCCACACATGTCCACCCCCTCTCCATCCGGAGCCACACTGCCATCCCTTCCATCTGCCATCGGCCATGAACCTTGGCTTCCCCCCATCAACGGGTATAAAAGACACCCAGCTACCTGCCGCTCGTTCATGTCATGACTGGCCCTGATCCAGGCTTTGATCCCTTTTTTGCCCCTTTCTTTGCTGCATCTTCTGTTCCCGCTTTGATTTATTAGTGGTTTATTTTCATCATGTGTTTCTTCTATGTTCTATTTTGCTTTGTCACTTTGTTTCTTTGCTACTTTTATACTTTAGTCATTGTCCAGTTCCGTTCTTGTTTTGTTCAGCCAGTTTGTGTTTTCATTGTTTACAACTTGTTTATTTTGTTCTTCTAATTTGTTATATTATCTGTTGTGCTTTGGTGTCAGGTTTTATTACAGTCTGTTTTATTTTTGGTTTGTTTTACCACTCTGTTTTCTTAGTTAGTCCAGTTCAGCTTTGTCTTGGTGTCTTCTTTCAGTTCTCATGTTCATGTCTGGTTTGCTATTGCATTATATTCTGAACCTGATTTCCATTTTTGCTCTGCTCTGCTTTTGCCATTTGTTTCCACTCCGCACCTCCCATCAACTCTTTGTTCCTTGTCTCACGCCCAGTTATTTATGTTCACTTCACATCACTGCACCTGCCCCATGTCTTTGTCTCCCACCTTGTTTATGTCTGCTTTGTGTTTCCATTCACTCACGCTCTTGCACCTGCTCCTTTGTCTTTGTCTATTACATCACACCACTGTGCTCACTCCCTTTAGTCACACTCTTGACTCCTGTTCACACATCTTTGTCTTTTCTTCTCTCCACCTTGTGTTCTCTTCCCTCACTGTCTTGCACAACATAGTATCTTTGTTCATTATCCACGCCCCCTTTATGGTTCCTTCCTCTCACGTGCACCTTGTTAACACCACCTGTTACTAATTAGTCCACATGTATTTAAACATGTATTTTAATTTGTCCTTCACTTCCTCGCCAGATTATTGTCTTGTACACTTTCCAGCGCCCTTCATAGTCTTGGTTTCTGTCTCGCCGTGTTACGAATCCTGCTCTGTTGTCTTTGACCATACCTCTAGCCTCATCCCGGATGTCGGTGTTTGCTTGTGCCTCTGAACCCTGCTTGTTTATGACTGCGTCTCAGCATGATCCTGTTTGTACCTCTGCCACGCTGACTGACCACATGTGTACCGAACCTGTGGCTGAAATAAAGACCACGTTTTCTCTTACACCTAAGTCAAGTCTGGGAGTCTGTATTGCGGGTCCAACTGCTCCTGGTGCCAGGCTGTCGCCCGGCTTGACAGTTCCTAGTCCTCTGTTCTTTGATCTTCAAACTTCAGCCCAGTCCTTACCTGATGGAATCATTCAGGGTAGTGTTTGTAATCACACATCTGATGGGAAGAGCTCATGAATGAGCGGTGGCAGAATAGTTGAGGACGGCACCCATCTGTTGCTCCGTGGAAGAGTTTTCTGCAGCCATGCAATCAATTACGAGGCCACCCAACCTAAGACTGTTGCTGCATTTTGCCTGCCTTCCTTCCGGCCTGAAGGCGGGTGAGTCATTGATTATGCCATTCCCTTCTGCACTTTAGCTGCTGACAGCAGCTGGAACAGGGCTCTCCAAGGGTTTTTCGTGGCTGATCTCTGTGAGTGTGAAGGATCATCTCATGCCCTTTGATTTACCAGATTCCTTCCAGGGCGTCGTGACATTGGCCATTAAAATCGGTCAACATCTGATGGAGCGATGCACAGAAAGAGACTGAGGCAGACCAACCCCTCCCTGCTGGCAGCGCACTCCTTGGGAAGGAGCAGCAGCGTTCCCTGTGCAGGCTGACCCCCTACCACCCTGGAGGAACCAATGACCAATGCAGCTGGGATGCTCTCGCCTCTCTCTCCAGTGGAATGCCAGTGACATGTACGCAAGGGTTTGTGAATTTATTGTGGACAACCAGCACATTTCATTGCTAACTGTCCTCTTAGGTCTGCCACCACACCAGCACGTCATTTGATGAGTCATTCTGCTACATTTGCCATTGTTAACCATCCTCTTATTCTTGCCTGTTTGCAGTCCTCAGGGCTAATAAATGTGGGGGTGTTGCTGGACTCTGGGGCTGATGACAGTTTTATGGATCAGGAACTGGCCTGCCAGCTGGCGGTCCCTCTCGCCACTCTTTAGGAACTCCTATGGGCAACTGCCTTGGGACAGATGACTGCTAGCCTTGGTAACCCACAAGACATCCCCACTGCACCTCACCATACCAGGTGATCATTCGGAACCATTATCCTTCTTTGTCATCGACTCCCCACAAAATTCTCTTGTGCTTTCCTTCTCCTGGCTCAAAGAACATGAATCTTAGGTGGCCTTGGCATCAGACTGAATCACTGGTGTCACTTAACATGTCTGTTACACTGGATGTTTGTCAAGCCGTCCAGGGACCAGCAGCCTAAGTCCTCGCCTCTGGATATCTGCAAGTTTCCTGAATCGTCCCTGAATTTTATGACATATCTGCCCCATTAACTTCCCTTTGTCTCCCACAAACCTGCAAAGAGTTTGGTAACGTTATCTTACTGGAAGGCCGTCAGGTCTCTCACAATCTGATCATCTACGGTATGTTGGCAAGCTACTGGGAGTTAAAAAGAAGTTACCATATGAGGAAGAATTTAAAATAAGTGCAGTCCTAGTTCCATCGAAATATACCATCACGCTTGTTTACATCGCCGCGTGTTGTTGGATCCGTATAAAGACGATTGTGTTACTGGTACAAAGTCAGTGCAAACCTATACATGTCAACTCTGAGAGCAGACAGTCAGATAAAGTGCTGCCTCCTGCTGATGTATGTCCCCATGGTGACAGGAGGTGCAGTCGCCCTGCTGCGTTTGCAGTAACGCAAGAGGGATCAATCAGACTGAGAGAAATCAAATCAATAGGACTGATCAGATGTCCTGCATCTGTTTTAGTGAGCTCACATTCTACTGACATCTTCAACACATCACTTTTGAAACAAATGCAGAGGTGAGATTGAGTTGCAGAGGAGGGATGCAGGGTATATCAGGAGAAGGATGCTGAGGATGGAGCACCAAACAAGGGGGCCAAAGAGGAGGTTTATAGACGTGCACATGACACAGGATGATGCAGAGGACAGGGTGAGATACAGAAGAACAATCTGCTGTGGCCAGGGCTTAATTTGAGGGGGAGCAAGCTGGAGCGCGCTCCGGAACATCTGACGTTGGCACTGCCAGCTATTTATACTGGATCCGTGATCCGCCACCTCGACTAACAAAATATTTAAAAAAATCACCGCGATTGCTCTCACTGCCAATCACACTGCCGCCCTCCTGTCTGCTGTGCGGAATTGCGCCAAATCTGGCAACAGGTCCAGAGGCTACGCTCGCTGTTTTGATCCGGATGTTGACCGTAGCCGCAGAGCTCCGTAGCCACCGAGAGAGGGCTTGGATTCTTTGCGGGTCCCGCATCCGTACCTCCGGAGGCAGTGAGCGAAGGGAGAGCCACGCATTGTGTTCTGCGTGTGTCTGTTTATAATCTTCTCGCACAGAAGAAAAAGAGTGTTTACACAAGAGAGAAAAGTGAGAAAATGTTAATGCCTGTTTGAGAAAAGTGTGTAGTGAGGGGTTTTACAGCCTTAAAACATCTATAATTGTAAAAAATAGCGCTACTGCGCGGATTTCATTTATCGCGGGTTATGCCTCGTTCACACCGGGCGCGATCAGACGCTACAGATTTGCGGGGGTCGCGTGGCGACGGACGCGCCTCCTTCGCCCGGTGTGCCGCTCTGCTTTCGCTGCGAAAATTCGCCCCGGTGCATCATCAAATAGGAGGAGCTTCCATTCCGCTCGGCGTCAAGTCATCATGACGGACCTTTCACACGGTGCGAGTTGTTGTGAAAAGCTCCCAATACAGAGAGTATCATTATTTGCTGCAGGAGCTGCGTCTGGATGACGGCCGCTTTCAGCGGTCCTTCCGCCTCTGCGGGACCCAGTTTGAGGACCAACTGTCTCGTTCACGTGCGCACATGTAAAAAAAAAAAAAAAAAGAAACTCCGCTGCTTGCTGCAGCTCGCTCCTCCCCCAAAAACTCTGTCATAATTGTGTTTAGAAACCAGTCACCATTTGTTTTATTATACATCTGTGTAGTTAATTAATAAAATATTCTCCCCACAGACGATTCGCTCGCGCACGTGTAAAAAAAAAAAAAAAAAGAAAAAAAGAACGAAACTCCACTGCTTGCTGTGGGGCTGCTGCTCGCTCCAAAAACTCTGTCATGATTGTGAAATAAAGGACAAAAGAGACATAAGTCCTGCTCACAGGCTGCTACCAGATACAGGACATGTTCACAGCTTCAGTCAAACTCCAGACATCTCCACGTCACTACATATTCAGTCCCCGATTGGTCATCGCGGCGCGAAGAGACAAAAAAGTTCAGATTTTTCAACTTGGGGAGAAGGGCAACACGACGTGACGCGACGCAATATTGTGCCACAAACACGCAAAACGCTCAAAATCGCTTCACTTGCGTCGCGCTGCGCGGTTTGGCGACAAAACGCGTCCTTACATAGGAATTACATGGCAACCTGTGGCTGCAGTCGCTCGCGTCGCGCCCGGTGTGAACGCGGAGAACGTAACTCCCGCGATAAACGAGGGACCACTGTACATCATTAAACAGGAATTTGTACTCTATCCGGATTTGGTGTGACTAGTGTTATTAGGCCTACAATACATGCCCAGTTTATTTTCGGTGTGGCGCACAGCATTGTTCGCAAGCACCCCCCCCTCTTCTTTTTTTTTTCTGTACCGGAGCCACCCATCCTCTGCGCTCCGGGACCTCCCACTTTACAAATTAAGCACTGGCTGTGGCGACCTTAAATTCAAACTCAAACTGCAGACTGAGAGAAATAAACTTCAAACTCAAAAGTCTTGTACAGGGTGTCACAAAAAAATAGTGCCAAGAAAAATAAAGCCATGGAAAATCTACACACTTTGGATACTGATACCTGTCAGATGTCCTCTTGAAGTATATCTCAGGCAATTTTATCTCTGGTCTTCATTTCTAATTTCACCTCAGTTTGTATAGTGCAGCAGATAGGCAAAATGCCAATAGGATTAATAAACTGAATAGTTTAAGACAAGGTATGACTTTATTGATCTCACAGTGGAGAAATTCACATACGTCAGCTCTTAAAAAACACACAAGATGAGTGTGAGTAGAGGAAAATGTGCATCAAGCAGCATGTGCAAGGATAAGCAATGATAATACTTGTAACAATACAATAAAATAAGAAAATGAGGTAGAGATAGAATATATATATACAATCGTTTTATCTGTGTTGAACGTTTGGTCTCCAAAGTAAAGGTCAAACAAGGCCAATGTCCACTGGATTCTATGATATGTGACATATGTTACCTCGTAATATGACAACTAAGCATGACAGATGGTGTAAAGTATTCCTTTTTAAAACCCTATTATCACAACCAATAATTTGCATCACTTTTTACCAAAATTTGGAGCAACTTTATCTTTTGACCCCCGTACAAACTAAAATTGACCTTTGTCATCATTTTTGCTGTTTTTGCCCTGTAACATCCCAACATTTAGTCAAGGATAGTCTAAACTATACATTTTTGGAATCATTATGATCAGATAAATAATATGATATCCCTTTCAATATGATTGAACCATTTTTAAATTTTGACCCCTGTGTAATTCTTCACTGACCCCTGTAGGTCATGAGAGGTCAGTTCCAGGATGCCCCCACATCTGAAAATAAGTATTAGTTCATTTAGAATGTGTGCCAAATTTGGTGCTTTAGTATAAAAAAAAAAAAAAAAAAATCAACAATTGTTGATTGAAATGGAAATTTTAGCCAAGTTGCACCACTACTAAGCGTTTTGGCATTAACAAGATGTGTGCAATATGTGCACCACTCCTCTGGTTCGCCATAGGCGTAGGAGGTGGGGTCTATTGGGGGGGCGACACCAAATTTGCCCGAATTTCAGAAACCCCCATGACTCTTTAAATTACCAGATATTTATATACCCATATTTATATTTATATTGGTGACCAAATAGCGGTTTGATTGTTAATTAACATTAATTATGAAAATAAGTCTGACATTTTAGGTCATTCTATTCTGTATTCAGAGTCTACATGGCCCATGCCTGAATTTCCCAGCCCATCTGCACGAATTTGAGCATTTTGCCGAGCCCAGGGGGTGTGGTTGCCCCCCCTGCACCCACCTCCTACGCCGATGCGGTTCACCCAGATCTCCCTTTGTTAACACTATGAACAGTTCTATCAGTTTGAAACTTCTTCACAATCCTCCATATTTTCTTTCTGTCTGGAGTTTTTCTAACTGCAAAATGACATTGATGTTGTTGAATTTGCATGATCGATTTTGTCTCAAAGTAGAATTCCACCAGTTTCCCTTTTTGCTCAACTGGAAGCGGCATCCTCATATATATATCTTATCTTATATATACGAGTATATATATCTTATATCTTATATATCTCGTATATATATCTTGATGTCTGAAGAACAAAAACAGAATTCAGATTAGCCGTTGCTGAATTAGAGTCAAATGATTTTGTGGCCCTTTTTTGGGACACCCTGTACAAAGTTAAAAACTGCCAATGGAACAAGTAAATTCTCATGTTAAGATTCCTTGGAAAAGAGGTCTTGAAATCAGCTGAGAAACCTCATTTTGAACTTTATTTTATTCATATTATGAAGTGTTATATATTTTACAAATAATTCAGCATCTTACAAATCTTATCCTTATATCGGACTGAATTTGACTTATTGAGTGAAAGAGCCTTATAGTAAGTGAAATTAGATGCTTTTACCAGCCCTTAGGCAAACATACTTGGTAAGATAATGTGTTTTTGTTGTGCAGAAAAAGCAGTTTTGTCAGTGCTATCCAAATTAAATAAAAACTAAATTTAACTGAATAAAGATTAAAGAAATGAGGCCGTAAAGGAGCAGATAAACAACTGGAGTGATGGGATTTTATTATTTATGGGGTGAACTTGTTTTTACTGTTACTGGTATGAGTCAGTTGTGCTTACGTACAGTGTGTACGCTGTCCTGGAACTGTGAGAGTTGAGTCTCTGAGTGATAAAGAGACAAACCCTTCCTCAGTGTCGTCACTTCCCTGTTCATCTGAGGGACAGACAAACAGACACACAGAGATACTCGGTTACCTAAAATACCACCATTGATAAAATTCTTAAAGCTTCCAGGGCACCTCTGTGATGTTTACCAGTCCGTGTGCAGCAATAACAAGAGTAATCTGAGATTTCTGACATCCGCCAATCTGGATCTGGATCACCTCCAAAATTCAGTGGAGTCTTCTATGCCCCAATATCTATCTGTGGGGCAAATTTAGTGAGAATCTGTGAAGTAAGAGTTTATGTAATCCTTCAAAGCCTATATAAAGTGAAATCTTGATCCAGAATCCGAATCCAGATCTGGATCACCTCCAAAATTCAGTGGAGTCTTCTATGCCCTAATATCTATCTGTGGGGCAAATTGGTGAGAATCTGTGAAGTAAGTTTTTTATGTAATCCTTCAAAGCCTATATAAAGTGAAATCTTGATCCAGAATCCAGATCCAGATCTGGATCACCGCCAAAATTCAGTGCAGTCTTCTATGCCTAATATCTATCTGTGGGGCAAATTTGGTGAGAATCTGTGAAGGAAGTTTTTTTTGTAATCCTTCAAAGCCTATATAAAGTTAAATCTTGATCAAGAATCCGGATCCAGATCCAGATTCAGATCACCTCCAAAATTCAGTGGAGTCTTCCACGCCCTAATATCTATCTGTGGGGCAAATTGGCGAGAATCTGTGAAGTAAGTTTTTTTATGTAATCCTTCAAAGCCTATATAAAGTGAAATCTTGATCCAGAATCCAGATCCGGATCACCTCCAAAATTCAGTGCAGTCTTCTATGCCCTAATATCTATCTGTGGTGCAAATTTGGTGAGAATCTGTGAAGTAGGTTTTTTTAATGTAATCCTTCAAAGCCTATATAAAGTGAAATCTTGATGCAGAATCCGGATCCAGATCTGGATCACCTCCAAAATTCAGTGGAGTCTTCTATGTCCTAATATCTATCTGTGGGGCAAATTGGTGAGAATCTGTGAAGTAAGTTTTTTTTTTGTTGTTGTTTTTTTTACATAATCCTTCAAAGCCTATATAAAGTCAAATCTTCATCCAGAATCTGGATCACCTCCAAAACTGAATGGAGTCTTCCATGGCCTAATAAATATCTGTGGTGAAAATTTCAGAAAATCCGTGCAGTAGTTTGGGTAAATTTATATGGAGTAGATAGTTCTCAAAAACTGCGTGACTGTGCAAGGAGGAGAAAAGTGAGGAAAGCCACCAAGACACCCAGACAGCCCAGAAGAAGGTATAGGCTTCTGTGGGTGTGACTGGAGAAATTGTGCATAGTGTATGTTTTGTATTTTGTATTCCCAGTTATACAGCTTCATGATGAAGTGGTGTAGAGGAGGATTTTCTTTCACTGAATGATCAGGTTTTTTAAGAAAATCCTTTGAGTTTTGGAAGATAATTTTAGATTTATTTTTTATTTTTTGTATTTGAAATGGCATAAATAAATTAAAATGCGTGAAATACCAAGTGTTCCAATAGTTTTGGAGGGTACTGTAGTTGGCCAGCAACACTACTTTTTCTAAGGGGTCTGACCTGAGGGGGAGAAAGAGGTGGACGTAAAATGATGTGAAGTGACTCTGCTGCTCTCTGTAATAAGATAAACTCTCCTGCTGCAGTTTATGTCAGTCCTATATACACCCTGAGGCCCGGTGGTGCCTGTGCCTCGCTCTGGAGTCCGGAGCAAAGCAGTTCAGAATCAGAATCAGAATCAAATTTATTGCCAAGTTCTCAAATACAAGGAATTTGATCAGTTTGTCATTGGTGCATAAACAACAATACAAAAGAAAAGGAAAAACAAAAACAAAACAAAAAATACTTCTGTAAGAAGTAATTGGTGTATAAACAACAATAAAAGAAAAGGAAAAAATATTTTTGTAAGAAGTAAAGGATTCAAATAGACAAATGGGCAAAACTACGTTTACTGTGAAATAAATGTAGTGGAATGTGGCTGTGCAGACATGCAGATGTACAGTAGGGGAAGCCGGGGCACAGTGGATCAGAAATGTTGTTTTGTGGCAGCATAAACACATTATGCAAAGGTTTAGGTCATTCTATTGTGGATTCAATAAAGCAAGTTATTGTTTATAAGGCTGTATTATTTATGTCTCTCCGAGTGTAATTTACAGGTGTCTAAAATCGATTTTAAAATTTTTATTCACTGTGACTCTAATTCATGGGACACAGTGAATCAACTTAGAATATAATGAAAAAACACATGATTATAAAGATTTCTTCAAAATTATTAAATATATGCTGATGCATATACAAACTATAATCCAGCAAACCAGCTATGTAATGTGTGAGTGTCTTATATAGTGATATAAGTCCTTTAGAAACTATTACAAATACAACTGCCATTTCTCTTCAAATGTGAAAACAGTTGTTTATATACACAAATTATAGAAATAATTCATGGAAAAATAAATGTATAAGCTTCAACAAGTATTATTTGTCATCCACTTGACACTGGGGCTTAGTAAATCACTTTCTAGACTGATTCACTGTGCCCCGGGTGCATTTGACACACGAGTCATGTTATCAAATAGCTGATAGTCTGGAGAAGACATAACACATGCTCATCAGTTGGACGGGGTAGTCTTCTAACTAATAACAATTTATGGGCCACCTTTCCTCTGTTGTGAGAAATAAATATAAAGACACTGATATCCACAAAATTGACTTTTGATCAGAAAAAAATGACTTCACTTGCCACTTAGTTTTACCGTTAATGCATCCAAAAACAAAACACGCACAAAACACATTATAAAGGGGAATGTCTTTATGCATAAAAATATGGCAAAACTGCTGCAAATATATATGTAGTTTTGCAGATATAGCTACTGATTCACTGTGCCCCGGGTGCATGTGACACACGAGTCATGTTATCAAATAGCTGATAGTCTGGAGAAGACATAACACATGCTCATCAGTTGGACGGGGGTAGTCTTCTAACTAATAACAATTTTTTGGGTCACCTTTCCTCTATCGTGACAAATAAATACAAAGACACTGATATCCACAAAATTTACTTTTGATCAGAAAAAACTGACTTCACTTGCCACTTAGTTTTACAGTTAATGCATCCAAAAACAAAACACTAATTTTTAAAGGGGGATGTCTTATGCAAAAAAATATGGCACAACTGCTGCAAATATATATGTAGCAGGAGCTGCTTTGTGCATATGTCAGATTAGCCCATCTGCTTGTTTCGAGCAGCACGCATCACCACCTGGGTCTGTCTGATCAGGTTTATTAAGGCTGTGTACACAATACCTGTGAATGAAACATTTCTTTTTGTTTGGAATTCATCATATAAATGTAGCTCATGTTTTCATATGACTAAGGGCTGTTAAAAGGGAAGTCTAAGGACAAAGAGCATCCACTAATGGAGAACTGGTCATTGTCACCTGTGACAGCAGCAGCTTCTTTTCATCCTCCAGCGTCCTCACCCTGTTCTCCAGCTGTCTGACGTAGGCGCCTCCTGCCTCTGAAAGAAAACAACACAAATGTCACACAGTGAAAACCGTATCACCCACAATCTGAGAACGAGCGAGTTGTCTTTCAGTAAACATTCTGAAAGTACAGTCGGGCACATTACGCTGACTGATACTGTGTATTTTCGAGAGTTTGAGCACCATGAAGCCCCGCGTGAAAACGCGTCTGCTCTCTCGACTCTTGCGTCTCCTGTACACTAATACCTGAAGCTGCTTTCATTCCTTCCTAATGTTGGGCTCCACTGCTACCACACTGTCCTTTTGTGGCTATCAAATTAATCTGCACACAAACATGGAAACTCCACTGTTGATTTTCCCAAGAAGGCCTTTAATCCTAAAATTGTTGCATACATGTCTTGGTTGCTGTTGCCCAAACTTAAGCATGAATGTACAAGTTGCATTCAGGACAAAACAGGCATGAATTTATGGCACAAAAAAAGACAATGCAAGGTTTTCACAAAACACACAAAACCCATTAGCTGGTCTTTAACATGCTGACCATAATCCAGGCCAATCACAAACAAGACCATCGTGTCCCGCCAAGATCCTGAGACAGGCTGATGATGGAGATGGAAGTAATACATGTTTCTCTGAGAAAATTACACAAAAAATACACTTGGCAGCCACTTTACAAGGTACGTTCCTTCATTTTCTATACTCGTTTACTCGAGTTAAGGGTTGGGGTGGGAGCCTATCCCAGCAGTCATAGGTTGAGAGGCGGAAACACCCAGAACAGGACAGCAATCTATCGCAGGGTCACATACAGGCAAACAATCACATGTACACTAGGACGCACACCTACGGGCAATTTAAAGTTCCCAATCCACCTAACCTGCATGCCTTTGGATGTGGGAGGAAGTTGCTGACCGAACAGTCCCCCCACTATAAATTGGTCCCCCCTGCCTTCACTGAGCATGCGTCACTTGGGACCACAGCAGCACGTCTGAGTCTGACTCTCTACACCCAAAATGATCAAAGCTAATAATGTGATTATTAACCATCAAATGACAAAGTAAAACCTCTTAAATCATTCTGAAGTCAGTTTGAAGCAGAAACAAGGTGATAATCGCATCATTTCGCTACTGACGCACCGAAATGATGTAGGCGCAGCTCCACGTCAGATGTGCTGCTGTGGCGCTCTGATTGGTCCCCCATCTTTTTTTATGAAATAATGCTGAATTTATGTGGAAATGATTGCTGTACAGGGCAGAAAGGTGGATTAGTGGTTAGCACTGTTGCCTCACAGCGAGAAGGTCATGGGTTCAATTCCTGTCTGTTGCCTTTCTGTGTGGAGTTTGCATGTTCTCCCCGTGTTTGCGTGGGTTTCCTCCGGGTGCTCCGGTTTCCTCCCACATCCAAAGACATGCAGGTTAGGTGGACTGGGATCTTCAAATTGTCCGTAGGTGTGCGAGTGGGTGTGAATGTGTTTGTTTGTCTGTTTGTGGCCCTGCGACAGACTGGCGTCCTGTCCTGGGTGTACCCCGCCTCGCACACTATGACTGCTGGGATAGGCTCCAGGCCCCCACGACCCTTGATTGGACTAAGCGGTTGAAGATGATTGTGTGTGTGTGTGTGTGTGTGTGTGTGTGTGTGTGTGTGTGTGTGTGTGTGTGTGTGTGTGTGTGTGTGTGTGTGTGTGTGTGTGTGTGTGTGTGTGATTGTTGTACAAAAGCTTCATATATCTGTTGCTAAGACAGATGATGACTGGAGTGCAGTTTTAAGCAGAAACAAGGTGATAATCGGTGGATCGCAGCTGACGCTTAGGAATGACGATGCTGACGCTCTGAAATTACGCATGTGCAGTGAAGGCAGGGTGGACTGATTTTTAGGGGAGACCCTTCGGTCTGCGACACCGGACCACCCGGAGGGAACCCACGCAAACATGGAAAGAACAGGCAAACTCCACACAGAAAGGTCCGGGTGGGAATCGATCCCACAACCTTCTTGCTGTCAGGCAACAATGCTAACCACTAATCCACTGTGCCACCCTACACCTGCTCAGCTGCTCAGTAAAGCAAATATAGAATCAGCCAATGACACTGAAGAAACTCAAAGCATTCAGGATTGTAGACAATGGCAAAGTCAAGAATATCTGAAAAAACACTGGATGATTATCAACAAAAGGTTCTGGGAAGGTATACCTTGGGTCATGGTATTTGGTTAAATTTTAGAGTGGATCTGAATAAAGGGGTGGATCTTGACTTTGATCATTGTGGTTGAAATTGATTTCTTTGATCCTAATGACGTAATGGGCCCTGCCTTTGATCCTTAATGTTTGAGCTTCGATATTGGTTCTTGATCTTGACTATAGGATGAAGGTAAGACAGAAAAACCAACAAAAACACAAGCTCCTTGTTGAGGTTCAAAAATCCCAGGCCAGAGGTCAGGATCAAAGGTCAGGATTAAAGATTAGCTATTAAAAATGAGTGATAAAGACTTTACTGGCGTTATTTGTCATCTTTTCATTTATAATGATCTGTTTACTACCTACTCATCTCTTTCTACCATCTGTAAAAATGCAAAACGCTAAAATAATTCCTGGAACTTGAAGACAGCACTGATAACTGTTGGAGGAGAACACCCTGTGGATCCCAGCCAGGGAGCGAGTGCACCGCCTCAGATCCTCGCACAGAGCCCAGGAATGATTTCAATTACCCTGAACACACACTCCCTCACACACACACACACTGCTTCCAGGAATACACGCACTCCACGATGCATAGCAGAGGTTTGGTGGAGCTGCGTGAGCTAACAGAGAACACATTGTTCCACACCCATCTCAGTCTGTCGTTCTGGGCGTAACGTGAGCTTGCCATCCAGATTCTTGCTGCAGTCAAAACTCGGACCAGCATACGAGGATCAAAAGGCTAATACAGACTGATGAATGAGGAGGTAATGCATTGCATTCCCTGATTCGCATTATTCAGCAGGAGATGAACGGACCCCTGTCGGTGGCTTTCATATTATGTAGCCACCAGAAGCATAAACAGTTCTAAAAACACCTAATCCTTTCCACCTCATCAACATTCCTTTTATCTTATAATTAAAATCTTATCAGGCTCCATGTCCATATTGCGCTTTTTTCTTCCTTAGCAGTAGCAAATGTTTTCAGTTGGTCTATATGACAACAAAACCTATGCAGCCACCTGAAGCAGCCCAGAGAAAAACCAGTGCACCTAGCATATTCTTGTGTGGCCGCTCCCAGCGCTTTAAACTTAAAATCTAAACTGCAGTGACTTTTCAGGCGATCAATCAGACAGAGCAAACCCCGTCACCCTCACGGAAGGAGAAATTCAATTTTGCCATTTCTGTCTACACTCAGCTGATATGTCACATAAAATCTATCACAAAACAGACAAAAGGTCATCTGGACAGATGCTGTGTTCCAGCTGAGAGTGAGTGCTTTTTACCACTGTACATTATAAAGTAATCAGCTGTTTATTCAAATGATAACAAATGGTATGACAAGATCTCCGGCACAGTTGTCCTCCATCAGACCAAGTCTACAACCATCTCTGCTGCGCTTACCAACAGATGACCACGGTGGCTATGACATTTAAGATGCATGAGAATTGCCAAGGACCTTCTGTAGGGGCAATTAGAAAGTGGGAAGTGGTCACGAGGCCGTCCAACCTTCATTACAAGGACACCTGCGAAAGGAACCTCAGATCTGCCCACACTGACCTGGAGACCTGTGAAGAGGTGGCCATAGACCGTCCATGTTGGATACAACTTAAGAATGGCGGGACCCAATCCCAGGCTGACCACTGAGCGCAAAGGGCCTGAAAATGTCAAACAAGCAAGTCATCTCCAAGTTGGTCTTTACAGTCACAGTAGAAGATGTCCAAGTTGAACAGGGTGCAACCTGTTGTCAATAGTGATGGACAGAGGCCAATGATGAGCCAAAGATTGAGGAGTCTTTTTTCTTTAAAAAAAAGCACTGAGATGAGGAGCTGGGATAAAGTATTGTATCTTATTCAGCCATTAAAAAACCCAGAAGCTGAACGGGGACTGTGGCAAATCTGACGTGAATTTATACACTCACTCATCTTCAACCGCTTGCTCCAGTTAAGAGTCGCGGGGGGCTGGAGCCTATCCCAGCAGTCATGGAGCGTGAGGCGGGGTACATCCTGGACAGGACGCCAGAATTTATACACGTCGTCATATTTTTTAAGTTGAGAAAAACTGTAAAGGCTCAGATGAATTAGGCTGCCACCCGAACCTCTTTCAGCCGTCACCGCTGCTACACAAGTCCTGAGTGATGTCATTATTTTCATAAGGCTCCGCTTTCATTGTGCACAGATGTTTCAGATCACAACTGGCTCTGTTATGAAGACACACGGTGAGTTACCCATTTAAGTAAAGAAAAAAAAACACAGGTGGAACCTGGTGTCACAGACCAAACGGTCCCCCCTAAAAATCGGTCCACCCTGCCTTAACTACGCATGCATCATTTCTTAGTGTCACGTGCGGTTCATCGATTATCTGAAGCTTTTGTACAACAATCATTTCCACATAAATTCAGCATTAAATTAAAATTCATAATAAAAGATGGCGGAGCGATCAGAGCGCAGCAGCAGCTGCTGCAACGTAACGTATGTCACATGTCATAGAATCCAAATGGACGTTGACCTTGTTTGACCTTTACTTTGGAGACCAAGCATTCAACATTGTCAAAACTATTCCATTTATTAATCCTATTAGCTCAATCAATAATTTGCATCACTTTTTAACAAAATTGGAGCAACTTTAACTTTTGACCCCTGTACAAACTGAAACTGATCTTTGTCACCATTCTTGATGTTTTTATCCCGTAACTCCATAGAATTCAATCACAGATAGTCCAAACTATACCTTTTTGGAATCTTTATGATCAGGCAAATAATGTGGTACAGTTTTCAATATGATTGGAGCATCTTTTAATTTTGACCCCTACCTGACTGCCGACTGAAAATTCAAGTTTTTCAAACAAGGAATGTCTAACAAGTATGTGTGCCAAATTTGATGCTTTTATCACCATTTGCAGGATTCCGCTCTAAATATTCTCTTATCTGCTGCACTATACAAGGTCTATTAGATAAGAAACCGACACTTTTATTTTTTTTAACTATATGGATTTGAATGATGTGCGATTACACCAATCATGCTTGAACCCTCGTGCGCATGCGTGAGTTTTTTCACGCGTGTCGGTGACGTCATTTCCCTGTGGGCAGGCCTTGAGTGAGATGTGGTCCCGCCCTCTCGGCTGAATTCCTTTGTTTCACACGCTGCTCGAGATGGCGTGCTTTGCTTTATCAAAATTTTTTCTGGACCTGTGAGGAATATCCGAGTGGACACTATTCGAGAAATTAAGCTGGTTTTCGGTGAAAAGTTTAACGGCTGATGAGAGATTATGGGGTATTTCTGTCGGTGTAAGGACTTCCCACGGAGCGGGACGTCGCGCAGCGCTTCCACACGCCGTTATCGGCCTGTTTCGACCTGAAAACATCCTAATTTAAGGCTTAATTCACCCAGGACGTCGTGAGAGAACAGAGAAGATTCAGAAGAGGCCGGCATGAGGACTTTATGCAGACATTCCACTGTTTAATGACATTTTTTAATGAAAGACGTGCGCGCAAATTCACCGAGTCGTTTCCGTGAGGACTCTGCAAATCTGTGTGCGCCGCGACAGGAAAAACACCTCCGTGTTGAAAACCATTTGTAAAATTCAGGCGGCTTTTGATGGCTTTCAACAAGTGAGTAACTGAGAAATTGTTTAACAGCTTGGGCATGTTCCAACTTGCCCGTTAAGGTTTCCAACGGAGGTGTTTTTCCTGTCGCGACCCCCCGCGGTCGGGTCCAGCCCGACATGCGACTCTGCCCGCACGTTCTTTCATTACAAAATGTCCGTTAACAATGGAATGTCCGAATAAACTCCTCATGCCGACTTCTTCTGAAAGTTCTCTGTTCTCTGATAACTTACTGGGTCAACAGAGCCTGAAATGTGGAAGTTTTCAACTTGAAACGGCGAGACGCTGCCGCCTCGAAGCGCAGATCGCTGTCAGGCGCCGTGGGCCGTCCTTACGGCGACACTACCGGACCAAAATCTCTCATCAGCCGTTAAAATTTTTACCGAAAACCAGCTGAATTTATCGAATGGTGTCCACTCAGTTGTGCCTTATAGTTTTGAAAAAATTTTGATCAAACAAAGCAGCAGTCTCTGAGCCATTCCTAAACAATGAAAAAATCGACGAGAGGGTGGGCGACTCCTCACTCAAAGACTGTCCACAGGCGAATGACGTAACCGACAGGCGTGAAAAAACTCTCGCATGCCCACGAGGGTTCAAGCATGTCTGATGTAATCACACGTGATTCAAATCCATATGGTTTTTGAAAAAAATAATAAGGTCGGATACTTTTCTATTAGACCTCGTATTTGTTTGTTTAGTGGACATGATTTCCCCAGTACAATGCAATCATGGGACACTGACAGGTTTGATTGATTACCATGTTTCAGTCTCACGAGATCAAGGTCAGGAAACCGCACACCGCAGCATGCACCACACTATAAAACTGCCTTGGCTCCTCATTAACAACCATTTACACATACCACAGGTTCATCTCCAGTTCCCGTAAGTAGTCATCTATGTGCCACAGACAGGTGATATGTGGGCATCCGCTCAGCCTTGTCCAGTCATCAAGATCCTCAACACTGCAGCATGTGTGCACTGAATCAAGCTCAAAGAAGCACATCACCTGTCCAAAGCAGCATAAGTGACATTTCCTCACAATGCAAGTAGCACAACACCTCATCTGTGTCTCCTTGAAAAAAAAAAAAACTACTAATTTCACACAAACTCATTCCAGTAATCTTAGGTCACGGGTTAAAGTCCAGGTCTCTGTCCAGCAACCTTGTGAGTCCATAAGATTTTTTCAGGTGTCTCATGTCCTTATAGACTGAGCTCCAGAGACATTTATGTAAGTGCCAAGATAAGTGAATCTCTCAACAAGTTTGACAATTTTCCCACATACAGATATACTGCTGATGATTGAGTCCAGGAAAGCACTGAAGTCCTAGATCTTAGACTTGATCCAGGACAATCAGAAATGCAGACACTCTAATTTTTGACTTAGCTTCTCAAGCGCTGCAACTATGAAATCCACCAGTTCTGCAAAGACCACAGCATCATCTGCAAAGTTAAGACCAGGGGACGTTTGTTCATCGACGAGGCACCCAAGTTACTGGACTCTACAAGCTTAGCCAATACCCCAGGACATAAAAAACTGATTTTATCCCTTTATATGGCATGTCCACGTTCCTTTCTACACACAGAGAGCTAAAAGTTTCTAGGCCTTTTGGAATCTGGCTGCTGTTGATTCAAATGAGTGTTGCATTCAGTGAGAAGAAGCAAAGAGTTTCCACCCACTTTTCAAAGGATGGCCAGCAAATGTGAGAAACAAAAACATTTTTCATATCTACGCCTGAACTTTATCGGGCCAAGCCTGGATTCAGAACAACTGAATGATGAGGCAGATTCAAAAACAAAACCTGAACTGTCGGCCAGAAACCTCCAGTGAGACAAAATAAATAGAATATTCTGACAGATTCTACAAAAAATGTTTCAGAAATTAAAAATATAATGCTAAAATGCTAAAGTACCCTCGCCGTATGAGCATTGTCTTCTTTATAATTTGTAGTTGCTTAATTGATGTAATTGGTATCCCAGTCATAGGATATATTATTTACATTAAGTATTAAGATCCTATTGTCTTATGTACAGTTGTACATGTTCAACAAAGCCCCTCTATCAATCATAAAAATATTGACGTTTTGTACAGCGCCCGCAGGACGGCATGGGTGTGCGCATACATTAGCTTTTGACAAGAGCAGAAGTTAGCTTTGAATTAGCGGAAGTTAGCTTGCATGCTGACATTCATAAAATGTCTTGTAAATCACTTCAGAGGTGTTATCAGGTTCCAAAACTAGCCTTTTCAGTTTTAGAAGTGTGTATTTGTTGCTAGCTTTTACATAATATATGACAAAGAGGTTATATTTACACAAAAATAAAATGGAGTTTGCAGCTAGCTAGACCAGCCTGTGACATCACAGTGCCACTCTACTCTGATTAGCTGTCACCCCTGCCTCTCAAAAAAAGGAACAGATTTAAAACAGAATGTGACATTTTAACCCCTTAAAATAGGTCCAGGTTAGCCTTCTCAGAACTTGTCCAAGTTCTGTGTCTCAAGAATGTTCCCTGTGAATTTGAAGACTCTTTCAGTAAGAAGACTGTGCTTATGCTGCGCACAAACAGACGGACAGACAGATGGACACAAAGCCTTTGCAATACCTGATGGCCATACTTGATGGCCTCGGGTAATAAAAAAATACAAATCAGGCTCCAATTGTTTGCTGCCCTATGAACATAGTTTACCCACCAGTTTCTGCAGTAACCAACACAAATCTTACGGGAGCAGGTGTTCAGAATGTCGCTGTGGGTGGAAGCGGGTGGCAAAAAATGAACACTGCAGGAACAGAAGCGAAAAGATGACTATAGTGTATGAGAGCAAGTGGAGGTGTAAAAATGTATGAAAAAACCATATGTGTGTTGTGTGGGCCGCTGAAGAGGAGGTACTGCTGGCCCACTACCAAAGAGCGCCCTGCCTGAAGTGCGGACTTCAGGCTCGAGAGGGCGCTGCCGCCTCACAGGAACAGCCGGGGTGACAGCTGTCACTCATCAACTATGACAGCTGTCACCAATCACCAGGTCTTCAACCACACACACAAAAGCCGGACGACATCTCCACCTCGTCGCCGAGATATCGTCTACCTATACGGTAAACTCTCAGCCGTTTGACTGTGCCGTTACGCACGTGACTCCTTTTCTGAGTGTTTGCAGGAGTTGCTGTAGCTGCTGTCAGCTGGGAGCGGCGTTTTGTGGTTCCGCGACAGAGTGACGTTCTTCACCCTCACGCCAAAACGCTAAGTAGCTCTTTGGCTCTGTTTAACAGTGTTCTGTGCTAAAGGTGGAGGTGTTGTTTCCCACCTGGAATAACGACTTGCTGACTGTTTACTGAGTGTATTGTCACACACTCATCATATCTGTTCTTCTGCCAGCAGTACCAGATCCGACAGTCGGAGACGGTGATCACCTGGGGACTCGGAACTTGGCGGCTCTGGTATCCTTCGGGTTCGGTGGCAGTGGAAATCGTGTGGGATCCGGTTCTTCTCGGGACGGACGTCTTCTATCCTCAAGCCTACCCACACATCACCTTGTATAGTTTGATTGTGATCCAAATTCTGCATTTGTCTGTATTCTCGTTGTGCATTTTTCACAACAGTAAAGTGTTGTATTTTTGGCTCATCTATTGTCCGCTCATTTACGCCCCCTGTTGTGGGTCCGTGTCACTACACTTTCCCAACAGGATATCTCGGCCATCGTCATGGATCCCAAGGGGCGTCAACCATCCGTTGAACAGCCAATGGAAGAGCAAGGTGCACAGGCGCCTGCAGGAGGCATGTTAGGTGAGTTGCAGCAAATCCTCACCGCCTTTACTGCTCGGTTGGATCTAATGACTGAGCAGAACGTCATCCTCAATCGCCGGATGGAGGCTCTCACCGCGCAGGTGGAAGCGCGTGCTCAGGGCGCTGCTGCAGCTCCTCCTGCTGACCCGGTGCCGAATATAGACATTCCACTGGTCATTCAACGAACCCCCCCACCATCCCCTGAAGCATACATAAGTCCCCCTGAGCCGTACGGAGGTTGTGTGGAGACGTGCGCAGACTTTTTAATGCAGTGTTCGCTCATCTTTTCACAGCGTCCCGTGATGTACGCGTCCGACGCCAGTAGGGTGGCTTATGTGGTTAATTTGCTTCAAGGTGAGGCACGCGCCTGGGCTACGGCGCTCTGGGAGCAGAATTCACGGCTCCTTACCTCTTATACTGGGTTTGTGAGGGAGTTCAGAACAGTATTTGATCATCCAAACAGAGGCGAGACTGCTTCAACAGCGCTTCTGTCAATGAGACAGGGGCGTCGGAGTGCAGCAGAGTATGCGGTCGACTTCCGCATCACGGCTGCGAGGTCCGGCTGGAATACCGCTGCACTCCGCGCCGCCTTCGTAAACGGACTGTCGTCAGTCCTGAAGGAGCATCTGGTGGCTAAGGATGAGCCGCGGGATTTAGATGGGCTTATCGATCTGGTCATACGATTAGACAATTGGTTAGAGGAACGCCGCTGGGAGCGAGACAAAGGGCGTGGTCGGGTACGCGCCGTCCCTCTCCCTTCCGGATCTGAAAAGGTACCGCCCTCCCCACGCTCCACGGCCTCAGTGCTCCGTTTGGCGACAGCTCCCCCTGCTGACGATACTATGGACATGAGCAGGGCTAAAGTCAGAGCCACTAACAGACAAAGGAGACTGGTCCACGGAGAGTGCTTTATCTGCAGCTCCAAACGAGCATCAGCAGAGAGACTGCCCCAAACGGTTAAACACCAACGCCCGCTCTTAGAAACTGGGCTAAGAGTGGGCCAAGAAATACATGTGGGACAAACCCGTCTTTCTGCATGACTCCCAGTTACGATCCTGAGTGGGGATCTAACCCTTCAGGCCCCCGCACTGGTGGACACGGGGTCAGAAGGGAATCTGCTGGACAGCAGATGGGCAAGGGAGGTAGGGCTCCCTCTGGTGGCGCTCCCTTCGCCATTGAAGGTGCGGGCACTAGATGGCACCCTTCTCCCTTTAATCACACACAAGACACTGCCAGTAACTCTGATAGTGTCTGGGAATCATCGGGAGGAGATTGAGTTTTTTGTGACTCCTTCTACCTCCCGCGTGATTTTGGGCTTCCCTTGGATGATCAAACACAACCCCCGGATTGATTGGCCGTCTGGGGTTGTGGCTCAGTGGAGCGAAACCTGTCACCGGGAATGTCTTGGATCCTCGGTTCCGCCCGGTTTGACCGCTAACGAGGAGGTTAAAGTCCACCCCAATCTTGCGGCGGTGCCTGAGGAGTACCACGATCTCGCTGACGTCTTCAGCAAAGATCTGGCACTCACTCTTCCCCCACACCGTCCATACGATTGCGCCATTGATTTGATCCCAGGCGCTGAGTATCCGTCCAGCCGGCTGTACAACCTCTCACGTCCAGAACGCGACTTTCACCGCACTTCTTTGTCCTTCTTGGGGTTCATAATCTCCTCCAACTCCGTCGCCGCTGATCTAGCCAAGGTCGCGGCGGTGAGAGACTGGCCCCAACCGACAAGCCGTAGGAAGCTGCAACAGTTCCTCGGCTTTGTGAATTTCTACAGGAGGTTCATAAAGGGCTACAGTCAGGTAGTTAGCCCCCTGACAGCTCTGACCTCCTCCAAAGTACCATTTACTTGGTCGGATCGTGCGAGGCCACGTTTAGGGAGTTGAAACGCCGGTTTTCGACTGCACCAGTTCTGGTGCAGCCCGATCCTAGCCCCCAGTTTGTGGTAGAAGTGGATGCCTCGGACTCAGGGATAGGAGCCGTGCTGTCCCACAGCAGGGAGTCCGATCAGATTCTCCATCCTTGTGCCTATTTTTCACGCAGGTTGACCCCAGCTGAGTGGAACTATGATGTGGGCAATCGGGAACTCCTCGCGGTGAAGGAGGCTCTTGAGGAGTAGAGACATCTGTTAGAGGGAGCCGCGGTACCACTTACGGTTTTCACGGACCACCATAACCTGGAGTATATCAGGACCGCCAAGCGGCTGAACCCCAGGCAAGCCCGCTGGTCATTGTTCTTCGGGCC
Source organism: Thalassophryne amazonica (assembly GCF_902500255.1). NCBI lineage: Eukaryota > Metazoa > Chordata > Actinopteri > Batrachoidiformes > Batrachoididae > Thalassophryne > Thalassophryne amazonica. Next base: position 27,172,907 of record NC_047121.1, read on the forward strand.
TTTTGACTTCCGGATCACCTACCGCCCCGGGACCAAGAACCAAAGATCGGATGCTCTGTCCCGGGTTCACGAAGTCGAAGTCAAAACCGAGCTGTCGGATCCGCCGGAATCCATTCTACCTGAGTCCACTATCATGGCCACCCTCACCTGGGACGTGGAGAAGACCGTCCGGGAGGCCCTGGCATGGAACCCGGACCCTGGTAACGGACCGCAGAACCGCTTCTACGTCCCACCGGAGGCCAGAGCTGCCGCCCTGGACTTCTGTCACGGTTCCAAACTCTCCTGCCATCCGGGGGTGCGAAGGACCGTGGCAGTGGTCCGGCAGCGCTTCTGGTGGGCGTCCATGGAAGCTGACATTCTGGACTATGTCCAGGCCTGCACCACCTGCGCCAGGGGAAAAGCTGACCACCAACGGGCACAGGGACTCCTCCAACCGTTACCTGTGCCCCATCGCCCCTGGTCCCACATCGGCCTGGATTTCGTCACGGGCCTCCCACCGTCCCGGGACATGACTACCATCCTCACGATAGTGGACCGATTCTCCAAGGCGGCCCACTTCGTGGCCCTCCTGAAGCTCCCTACGGCCCAGGAGACAGCAGACCTCCTGATCCACCACGTCGTGCGTCTGCATGGGATACCAACAGACACTGTCTCAGATCGTGGTCCCCAGTTCTCCTCTCAAGTCTGGAGGAGTTTCTGCCGAGAACTGGGGGCCACCGTGAGCCTCTTGTCCGAGTATCATCCGCAAACCAACGGACAGGCAGAACGGGCCAACCAGGAACTGGAGCAAGCTCTGCGCTGTGTGACGTCCGCGCACCCGACGGCCTGGAGTGACCATCTGGCCTGGATCGAGTACGCGCATAACAGCCAGGTGTCCTCTGCTACTGGCCTCTCCCCGTTTGAGGTGTGTCTGGGGTACCAGCCCCCATTGTTTCCTGTGGTGGAGGGAGAGGTCGGTGCGCCCTCGATCCAGGCCCACCTGCAGAGGTGCCGTCAGGTGTGGCGCACCTCCCGTTCTGCCTTGTTGAAAGCCCGGATGAGGGTCAATGCCCATGCAGATCGCCGGCGTTCCCCGGCCCCTGCATACCAGCCTGGCAGGAGGTATGGCTTTCCACAAAGGACGTTCAGTTACAAGTGGACTCCCCGAAACTAAAAGACAGATACATTGGACCATTTAAGATCCTCAAGGTCATCAGTCCTGCCGCAGTGAAGCTACAGCTCCCAGCTTCACTGCGGATCCACCCAGTTTTCCATGTCTCCAGGTTGAAACCCTATCACACCTCACCCCTCTGTGCTCCCGGACCGGCGCCGCCTCCTGCGCGGATCATCGATGGGGAGCCGGCTTGGACTGTGCGTCGACTCCTGGACGTCCGCCGGAAGGGCCGGGGGTTCCAGTACTTGGTGGACTGGGAGGGTTATGGACCCGAAGAACGCTCCTGGGTGAAGAGGAGCTTCATCCTGGATCTGGCCCTCCTTGCCGATTTCTACCATCGCCATCCCGACAAGCCGGGTCGGGCGCCAGGAGGCGCCCGTTGAGGGGGGGGTCCTGTTGTGTGGGCCGCTGAAGAGGAGGTACTGCTGGCCCACTACCAAAGAGCGCCCTGCCAGAAGTGCGGGCTTCAGGCACGAGAGGGCGCTGCCGCCTCACAGGAACAGCCGGGGTGACAGCTGTCACTCATCAACTATGACAGCTGTCACCAATCACCAGGTCTTCAACCACACACACAAAAGCCAGAAGGACATCTCCACCTCGTTGCCAAGATATCGTCTACCTATACGGTAAACTCTCAGCCGTTTGACTGTGCCGTTACGCATGTGATTCCTTTTCTGAGTGTTTGCAGGAGTTGCTGTAGCTGCTGTCAGCTGGGAGTGGCATTTTGTGGTTCCGTGACAGAGTGACGTTCTTCACCCTCACGCCAAAACGCTAAGTAGCTCTTTGGCTCTGCTTAACAGTGTTCTATGCTAAAGGTGGAGGTGTTGTTTCCCACCTGGAATAATGACTTGCTGACTGTTTACTGAGTGTATTGTCACACACTCATCACATCTGTTCTTCTGCCAGCAGTATCAGATCCAACAGTCGGAGACGGTGATCACCTGGGGACTCGGAACTTGGCGGCTCTGGTATCCTTCGGGTTCGGTGGCAGTGGAAATCGTGTGGGATCCGGTTCTTCTCGGGACGGACGTCTTCTATCCTCAAGCCTACCCACACATCACCTTGTATAGTTTGATTGTGATCCAAATTCTGCATTTGTCTGTATTCTCGTTGTGCATTTTTCACAACAGTAAAGTGTTGTATTTTTGGCTCATCTACTGTCCGCTCATTTACGCCCCCTGTTGTGGGTCCGTGTCACTACACTTTCCCAACAATGTGCTCTCAAATTGTTATGGATGGGATAATTTTGTGTTTGTAGACCTTGTGTTGTGTTCCTTTTTTTCACTGTTGGGAAGTCATGTGATCCACACAGGTGTATATAATTAACTTGCAGGCGTATATAATTAAAAGCAGCCATCTCAGAGAAACGTTTGATGCCACAAGAGTTGTTTTTCAAGCATGCACTGAGAGCACACACAGAACTGCTGCATTGAATTACTCTGTCAACAACTGTCTTTTTCACATTCTGCCACAAGCAGGTGCTTCTATTTTTGGACAACCACAAATGGAGACTGTGGTCAAATCAAACGCAATACACTTTTCAGTCATGGTCCTGGCAACATGACACTTTACTCATTCATGGTAATGGCAACAGGACACTTAACTAAACTGACTAAACCAACTGAACTCACAAAAACACAATAACTCCATAGCACTAACAACACTGTTAAACTAACATGAACCACAGTAACAGTTAAAATCCCCAAACCCCAAACTTCCATGGTGCATTGCAGCACAAAATCCATTGTTTACTGATCAACAAAAATCGCAAATTTCTCCAACAATATTTGTCCTATCAACTTTCCGTTTTCGCAGCACTCATCCTTGACCCAAAATACATTAAGCATACCAAATGGCACATGTCAGCTCTCCCCAGTTTCTTGCAAATGTTCATCATACATGGACACAATTTTTTTGGCGCTGTAACCATCAAAACTAGTGAAGGCCATTCATCATTGAACTTGGCCTAGACTTTCAAGAGATGTATTCTTGTTCCCAGTTTGATTAACCCGTGTTATTTCTTTGAAAAGTCCAGTGTTGTGGATATTTTTGGCCCCATGACCTTCAAAATTAGGTCAAGGTCAGTCATCACTGAATATGGCTTAGACCTTGATGTGTGCTGTTAATTTGATGAACCTGTCTGAAATCCTTGTAGAATTATTGAGAGTACAGTC
>NC_047121.1:27178733-27210833 GCF_902500255.1 Thalassophryne amazonica
TCTGACTGATTCTGATCGTCATGTAAATCCAGCTATTTTATTTATTTATTTGCTGAAAATGCCGGGTGGTTGTGCATTTGGATGCACAAATAGACACAACAAGGGCTTCAAAATGTACAGATTCCCTTCAGATCTGAACAGAAGAAAAATTCTGGAAAATAAATTCAGCCGTGTGGGATGGAAGCGACTTCATCATCCAAACTTTACGAGTTAAATTTATTGTTCACTCCCATGTACAGTAAAACTCACCTAAACCGTCGTCGTATAAACCGGACATTTGCAGTCACCGGACAAAAAAAGTCCCAATGATTTTGTATGTTTTCCATGTAATAAACACTGTATATATATCAGATTTTGTATCACAGATTTTTTGCTCACATCGGATAAAATGTCCCATCTGATCGCAATGTATTTTCATTAAAAACCCGAGCAGTCTGGACATGCACAGTAACAGAGGTACAAATTAAAGTTCAGCGCGCTGACACTGGGACTGGAGTCATTTCCGTGATTAAAAGCCTGACCGTTTATTTTTTTCACACTGTGCTCTGCAGCCTGACATGCACCTGTTAAATCAGACACAAAAGACTGTGATTTGACACTTTTCTGCTTTTATTCCTTCGTCTCCCATCATATTTTAATAGTTTTTAGAGTGTGCACGCTGATTACAAATGGATCCGAAAAGTCCGCAACTTTACACCACAAAGTCGGAAAAACAGGAAATTGTACATCTTATCTTTGATTTGGAGGTGATGATTGTAGAAAGAAAAGCTTGTTGAGGGTCAAATTAGTCCAGAATAAATCATAATCCAGTGACGGAGAACTTTAAAACTGTCACGCACATCATTGCATGACATGGAGTTACAGAGCTGCAAAAGCATAAATCGGGTTTTAAATGAATTAAATACATCATCAGAAATTGTAAATTGATGTAAATTTGATAGCTTAACTATTTTTATATATTTATTTTGATCATACCTGTACCTGGATGTGTTGCTGTATGTGGTTAAATTATTTTTTAAAAATGTTGAAAATATAAAAGGTTTAAGTCTGCAAGGTTCATTAGGTAGTTTAGCGCAGTTGGAACCAAAATGGTGCTATGTTCTGAGTTGACATTACTCTCCTCAATCAAGGGACTCTACTACAGTGTATTCTTAGGTTTGTTTGTTTTTTTAATGAATTTGAAAAATCTCAAACTTTTTTTACATTATCATTATGGGGTATTGTGTGTAGAATTTTGAGGAAAAAATGTATTTCATCCATTTTGGAATAAGCCTGTAACATAAAAGGTGACAAAAGCGAAGCGCTGTGAATACTTTCCGGATGCACTGTATTTTACTGGCCTACTGGTAGAAATTATTCAGGTTTTACTGTCCTATAGGTATGTTAAATATTTGTAAACCATTTTCTGTCTTTATAACTTGAATGAAACCTACTCTTTTAATAAAAGTTGGCTGACTGACTGACTGATGTGAGGTGAGTCACATGTGGACGGGACAGATGGAGCAACTAAGAAGATGTGATGCCACTCATTTTTTTATTTCATTTGTGGTTGTGCGTGGACTGGTTTAGCTGCAAACTCTTCCAAACCTGTTGGCACGGCTTTAAGTCTGCAAGAAGTGGCTGTCAGGTGACCGGCTTGTGCACGTCTATGTGTGTGTGTGTGTGTGTGTGTGGTTATGCTCTGCTTAGACACACTGACTGCATATTGACACTGTAGTCTGCTTGTCATTCTTTCCTCAGCCTCCAACAGACTCCTTATTATAGAATTAGCGTAAAATGAAAACAGGCGACCTGATGACACGATCTTTCCTCTCATGCCTCATTAGTCTTTCAGACAACTTGCCAATTTATCATTTAGTGACTCAGTATGAGCCAAGTTTTAAAGTCACATTTTTTTGTCTGCCAGAATATTATAATAATAAAGCTACAATTTTACAAAACAGTCATAGTATGAAAACACAACTACAACATTTTGTTAAAAACGTATTTAGAGTTCGCAAAAACAGATGAGTAAAATTTTATGACTTTTATTCATTCATAAATCTGGGCTGTGCAAAAGATATATGCACATTAAATGTGGCTCAAACTGGTTTCATGAGCCTCACTTGGTTCATTATATTGGAGTAGATACAGTAACTGTAACAATTGTTCATTTGTGGAAACAAGCACCAAAATTGGCACACATACTCCTTGGACATTACTCTTGTGAAAAAACAACAACAACAACAACAACAAAAAAAAATGATTGGCCACTTGAATTTTCAATAGACAGTCAGGTAGGGGTCAACTGAAGAATTACACAGGGGTCAAAATTAAAAGATGCTCCAATCATATTGAAAACTATACCACATTATTTGTCTGATCACAAAGATTTCAAAAAGGTATAGTTTGGACTATCTGTGACTGAATGTTATGGAGTTATGAGGTAAAAACAGCAAGAATGATGACAAAGGTCAATTTCAGTTTGTACAGGGGTCAAAAGATAAAGTTGCTCTACTTTTGGTAAAAGGTGATGCAAATTATTTGTTAAGTTAATAGGATTTTAAAAAGGAATAGTTTGCACCATGTGTCATGCTAAGTTGTCACGTTACGGGGGAACATATGTCACGTAGAATCCAATGGATGTCGACATTGTTTGACCTTTACTTTGCAGACCAAACATCAACACAGTCAAAACTATTCCATTCATTAATTCTATTAGCGCAACCAATAATTTGCACCACTTTTTTACCAAAATTTGAGTAACTTTAACTTTTGACTCCTGTACAAATTGAAACTGACCTTTGGCATTCATTCAGCTTTTTAATCTGTTTACATGTGTGAAATAAAATTTCATTAATCCATTCATTCAACTGCGGAAGTCAAGAATTGTCATGCTTAAAATGATTTGTTTAGTGTCATTATTGCTATATGGAGATAACACAGCAGGCAGTTGTAAAAATGGAATGTTTGCGAGATTAAATCAGATGAAATTACTGATTCAGGAAAAGATTAGACCTGTTGTAATGTTTGAAACATATTGCCAGAGTGACATCCAGGAGAGAAAGGCATGTTTCATTTTCAAAAATATGATATAAACCGATGTGAAGTGAAAATATGCAATATGTCTATTAATGCATGGAATTCTAATGTTGTATATCTCTATTTGCTAGTGTGCTGGTCTATATTTTATATATTATTTTGTACAGTGCATCCGGAAAGTATAACCTTATACATCTTGCCTTGCATGATTACCAGAGCCTGACAGATGCGGTGCATCCAGAAAGTATTCACGGTGCTTTACTTTTTCCACATTTTGTTATGCTACAGCCTTATTGCAAAATGGATGACATTTGTTTTTTTCCTCAAAATTCTACACACAATACCCCATAATGACAATGTTAAAAAAGTCTGAGACTTTTGCAAATGTATTAAAAAAACAACAACTAAGAAATCACATGTACAGTAGGGTTCAGAATAATAGTAGTGCTGTGTGACGAAAAAGATGAATCCAGGTTTTGAGTATATTTCTTATTGTTACATGGGAAACAAGGTACCAGTAGATTTAGTAGATTCTCACAAATCCAACAAGACCAAGCATTCATGATATGCACACTCTTAAGGCTATGAAATTGGGCTACTAGTAAAAAAAAAGGGGGTGTTCACAATAATAGTAGCATCTGCTGTTGACGCTACAAACTCAAAACTATTATGTTCAAACTGCTTTTTTAGCAATCCTGTGAATCACTAAATTAGTATTTAGTTGTATAACCACAGTTTTTCATGATTTCTTCACATCTGCAAGGCATTAATTTTGTTGGTTTGGAACCAAGATTTTGCTAGTTTACTAGTGTGCATGGGGTCATTGTCTTGTTGAAACACCCATTTCAATGGCATGTCCTCATCAGCATAAGGCAACATGACCTCTTCAAGCATTTTGACATATCCAAACTGATCCATGATACCTGGTATGCCATATATAGGCCCAACACCATAGTAGGAGAAACATGCCCATTTTGATGGTTGTTTTTGTTTTCTTCCATGCATCTCTGTTTTTTTTTTTTTTTTTTTGTCCATTTTAAAGCATTGGAAATCATTGTAGATGAACAGCCTATAATTTTTTGCACCTGCGTATAAGTTTTCCCCTCTCCAATCAACTTTTTAATCAAACTACGCTGTTCTTCTGAACAATGTCTTGAACGTCCCATTTTCCTCAAGCTTTCAAAGAGAAAGGCATGTTCAACAGGTGCTGGCTTCATCCTTAAATAGGGGACACCTGATTCACACCTGTTTGTTTCACAAAACTGACGAACTCACTAACTGAATGCCACACTACTATTATCGTGAACACCCCCTTTTCTACTTATTTTTACTAATAGCCCAATTTCATAGCCTTAAGAGTGTGCATATCATGAATGCTTGGTCTTGTTGGATTTGTGAGAATCTACTGAATCTACTGGTACCTTGTTTCCCATGTAACAATAAGAAATATACTCAAAACCTGGATTAATCTTTTTAGTCACACAGCACTACTATTATTCTGAACACTACTGTACATAAGTATTCACACCCTTTGTCATGAAGCTCAGGATTGGGCTCAGGTGTATCCTGTTTCCACTGATCATCCTTGAGATGTTTCTACAGCTTAATTGGAGTCTACCTAGGGTATATTCAGCTGATAGTATATGATTTGGAAAGGCACACACCTGTCTATATTAGGGATGGGGTTGATCTGATCCAATATCAGAATTCGTTTCCGACGCCAATGTAATTCATGGATTGGAAATTTCTGATACAACCAGTTTTATGATCCAGGAGCCACGTCTGTGTGCTGGCTGTGGAGTGTGGGGATGGTTTCCTGAATGGAGGTATGAATGGAGTCTCAGTGAGGCTCGGAGTAATGAGACACGCCTCCATTGGGGAGGTCCCGCAGTTTGCAACCAGCTAGCTTGCGAGCATTGAGGAGCACTGACTGTCCCTGTCCAACTTCTTATCACATGTCCGCTGTGTGGAAATATTTTATACGTGCAATGTTTGCAAAGTCATTGAAAATGAGAGGTGGAAGCTCCGTCATGACCTACAATACATCAAACTTAATCAAACATTTGAAAAAGCACCACAATAAAGAGCACGAGGATTTTTTAGCCGGGGGCAGAACAACATAAGAAGCTGTGTAGAAGGCTGCAACAATTTACCCAGACTGACTCCAAATTATTAAGTACTATTATTTATTTTTTGGTGGGGGTTTTTTTTGTGTGTGTGTGTGTGTTATTTTGGAAATGCGGAAATGTGCTCCATCCTCAAAATAGTACATGTACTCAGGGCAGGTGTGTCTTCTGGTGTTCAAGAGATGAAACTTCAGCCACTGACCCAACAATGACCCCATTTACATGTACATAAACATGTATACTATTAATCAGATTTATTTTTGTTCTTTTTACATTTGCGTATGTTTCCGTTTCTCTTCTCTCCATTTCAAAAGAGATCCAATTTATGAAAATCATGTAAACCAGGTTTTTCTGATTATCGGATTACTGAAGTGCATGTAAATCCAAGAGATTAGAATATTACAGTTATCTGATTACTACAGTTATCTGATTATTATGGTTATGTAAATATGCTCTGCTATGGGGAGCTCATCTCGACGGGTGAGCTCGTCTGTCATGATGTGGTTGTGTTTTTGTTTTTTTCCCACAGCACAGCTACCAAAAACTGCATACGAGTACATGTACCTTTTTGAGGAAGAAGCACATTTCAGCAATTCCAAAATGCCACAAGCAACCACAAAATAAATAAATAAAAGTACTTAATTCTTTCACCAAAACATCAAATCTAGGCTTGCATCTTAGATGTACCTTCTGGCAACTTGTAGCTGAACTTTCAGGTCTTGTTTTTAAGAAAATCCTCCTCTATACCACTTCATCATGAAGCTGTATAACTGGTGATTCATCATCAATCAACAAATATCAACAATAATGATAATAAAAAAAGAAATCAGAGCTCTGGTATCAGAATAATATCGGTATTGGCAGATATCTAAATTCATGTTGCAGGATCAGTGCATCCCTAGTCTACATATAAGGTCCCACAGTTGACAGTGCATGTCAGAGCACAACCCAAGCATGATGTCAAAGGAATTGTCTGTAGACCTCTGAGGCAGAATTGTCTTGAGGTACAAGTCTGGGGAAGGTTACAGAAACATTTCTGCTGCTTTGAAGGCCCCAATGAGCACAGTGGCCTCCATCATCCATAAATACAAGAGGTTTGGATCCAATAGGACTCTTCCTAGAGCTGGCCACCCTTCTAAACTGAGCGATCGGGGAAGAAGGGCCTTAGTCAGGGAGGTGACCAAGAACCTGATGGTCACTCTGTCAGAGTTCCAGCATTCCTCTGTGGAGAGAGGAGAACCTTCCAGAAGGACAACCATCTCTGCAGCAATCCACCAATCAGGCCTGTATGGTAGAGGAAGCCACTTTTTGGTAAAAGGCACATGACAGCCCACCTGGAGTTTGCAGAAAGCCACCTGAAGGACTCTCAGACCATGAAAAACAAAATTCTCTGGTCTGATGAGACAAAGATTGAACTCTTTGGCATTAATGCCAGACATCATGGGGAGACGGTTAATCTTTCAGCAGGACAATGACCCAAAGCACACAGCCAAGATATCAAAGGAGTGGCTTCAGGACAACTCTGTGAATGTCCTTGAGCAGCCCAGCCAGAACCCAGACCTGAATCCGATTGAGCATCTCTGGAGAGATCTGAAAATGGCTGTGCACCGACGCTCCCCATCCAACCTGATGGAGCTTGAGAGGTGCTGCAAAGAGGAATGGACAAAACTGCTTAAAGATAGGTGCCAGAGGTATAACAAAGTATTAGCAAAGGGTGTGAATACTTACATACACGTGATTTCTTAGGGTTTGTTTTTTATTTTTAATAAATTTGCAACAATTTCCAAAAAACTTTTCATGTTGTCATTATGGGGTGTTGTGAGTAGAATTTCTTCCAAAAATAATGAAAACTGCTAAATATATATAAATCGAAGATAAATAAATACTAAGTCGGAGTTGAACATGTGCCCATATTTCACCTTTAAAATGCATACAAATATGTAATCCCAATGGTGATAGGCTTCATTTAATTCAAATCAAACAACACAAACAACCAAATAGGTCAGAATACACATGGAGGCTGAATTCTTATAGAAAGTGAAAACAACCTTAATAATGTAACCCACAGCATGACAACAAAGCTCATTTTTGTGAAATACCAAAGTTGTTGTCAAACTGTTCATATGAATGATGATGTATATATTTCTGAGTTCCATCTGTTTTTTTGTTGTTTTTTTTTGAAGATCAGAAACTTTCTCCATCAAGTGATTGAAGCACTACGGATCAAATTATTCCTAGGGGTTGTTTTAGCGACATAATAAAAGATGCAAACCATGAAAGTCCTCTGGTGCATAATGGTGGATGACCTTTGACCTTGTCTCGTCCTGGAGCCTGAGATCAGCCCCGAGTACAGCAAGCTGGAAACCAGACTGAGGAAACGCACTGTGACCCTGCACCCCATCACCCCATCACACAGACAATACAGGCCGACAGATGGCCAGAGAGCACACACACGCACATGCACACACACGCACACACACACACTCACACTGTGTCTGGAAGTTCACAGACAACAGAGTTAAACCCCTTTCCAAATTACAGTTTGCAGCCTTTTAAAGTGAGGAAAACAAATTTCATTCTGTCACATTGGAATCCGAAAACATTAACCAAAAAAAACCCTAAAAAAACATGAACACATCTCTAAAGTGATCTGGGAGGATTTTGAGATTACATCTTGTTAAACCAAAATTCCTGTGATAGATCAGTGCCCAGTCCAGGGTGTGCACCACCTAATGCCCTGATTGCTGGGATAGCCTCCAGCCTCCAGCCCCCCCCACCGTGACCCCTTTCACCATCACTAACCGCACCAATAACTGCATCGATACAAACAATATACTGCTCAAAAAAACTTAAAAAAAATACTTTTTAATCAGTTTAGCATCAAGTCAATTCAACTTCTGGATTTTGATTTGTCCAGTTAAGTAGCAGAGGTGGGTTGTGAATCACTTTCAGTGTTAATGAAATTAACAACAGGTGCTCTAGAGGTTCAACAATGAGACAATCCCTAATATAGGAATTGTTTTACAGGGGGAGACTGCTGACATTTTTACATATAAATTTTGTTGTTGTTGTTAAAAAAATTTAATAAAACTTGAAGTGCAGTGTGCACAGTGTGAAACATATTAAAAAATTTGCTTTTATATAAAAATAAAAACATTAAATTAACCGTAAAGTACAGTGTACACAGTGAAACATATTAAAAATGAGCTTTTTATCTAAAAAATAAAAACATTAAATTAACCTTAAAGCACAGTGTACACAGTGTGAAACAGATTAAAAAAATTTGTTTTTCTATTTTAAAAAAATCCTTAAATTGCAGTGTGCACAGTGTGAAAAAGATTTAAAAAATATTTTTTACATAAAAAAAATAATAATAAAAAAACCTTAAAGTGCAGTGTGCACACTGTGAAACAGATTAAAAAAAATTTCAATAAAAATTTTAAATAAACCTTAAAGTGTAGCATGCACGGTGAAACAGATTTTAAAAAATAGTTTTTTATATAATTTAAAAAAAAATAAAACTTAAAGTGCAGCATGCACAGTGAAACAGATTTTAAATATTTGTTTTTTTATATAAAAAAATTAAATTAACCTTTAAAGTGCAGCATGCACAGTGAAACAGATTTTTAAAAACATTTTATAGACAAAAGTTTTAAATAAACCTTAAGGTGCAGCATGCACAGTGATTTTAAAAAATCGTTTTTATATATATATAAAAAAATGTAATAAACCTTAAAGTGTAGTGTGCAGATTTAAAGAAATTGTTTTTATATAAATAAAAAATAAAATAAAAAATAAATAAACCTTAAAGTGCAGTGTGCATAGTGATAGATTTTAAAAAATTGTTTTTATATAAAATATATACATATAAACCTTAAAGTGCAATGTGCACAGTGAAACAGATTTAAAGAAATTGTTTTTATATAAATAAAAAATAAAATAAAAAATAAATAAACCTTAAAGTGCAGTGTGCATAGTGATACAGATTTTAAAAATTTGTTTTTATATAAAATATATACATATAAACCTTAAAGTGCAATGTGCACAGTGAAACAGATTTAAAGAAATTGTTTTTATATAAAGAAAAAATAAAATAAAAAATAAATAAACCTTAAAGTGCAGTGTGCATAGTGATACAGATTTTAAAAATTAGTTTTTTCATATAAAAAAATAAATAAACCTTAAAGTGCAGTGTGCTCGGTGAAACAGATTTTAAAAGTTTGTTTTTTATATTAAAAAATATTGTGCAGTATGCACTGTGTGAAGCAGATCAACAATGACTATATGTAACCTTATGTAACCTCAAAGCGTAGCGTGCAGACGCACAGCGACGGCTGTGTTCTGTATTCATGCACAGTGACGCTGATGGAACCCCACCCTCGCTGAAACCATCCCAGCAGGTGATCGGGGCTCTTCCAGTGCTGCTGGAGCAACAATGTGTTATTATTGTTTGTCTAATGTGCCTTTTTCCCACAGTGCTTTTGGGCTATTATTTGTGGTGGAATGTGGGAGTTCCCAACTTTTCCTTACAAATGGCTCTGATGCCAGTCCTGGCTGACTGTTCCAGCAAAGGTGGCCTGACACACACTTTCAGAATAAAACAGAACATAACATCATCAGTCCAATGTTAGAAAGACATGACGGATTAAATGAAAACGCTCTCAATATCACATCAGTAGCACGTGCATACTGGAAGAACTCTCACTTTAGCTGAAAAGTTACCAGCCAACCGACCAGATCTGACTCTCCAGCTGGATCTGGACTAAACTGTATTTGTGAACAATTATTCAGCCACACGTGGTTCAAATTTTAAAACCATGGCCACAGAATAACAGGCCCTGAGCACGAGGACCAGAGGCAGGGGCCAGGACCAGGTGCAAGACCTGGAACAGTGTGCACTGACAGACACGACCATTCCTCAGACCCCCATGGGTCATTATTGGAATTTTCTATGCAGATGCATTCACCCCCCCCCCCCCCCCCCCCACACACACCTCCCAAAATCACTCTAATCACTGCAGAAGGAGTCATTCTTTCACAGACAGCGTGACTCAAACTGGTGAAACTTTTATAGTTGGTTGGCTTTTATTGTGAAAGTGCAAAGTTTAGTTTATTGAACTCAGTTTAATAACTCAGTTTAATTAGATTATGTAGAGATCCAGCCTGTGAACGCATCACAGAAGACACATTGTGCTGTGTGTTCACAACAAGGACGTGGGTTCAAAATGTCCTCCAGCTTCACGGCAAAATGTGGACAAAGAAAACATTAATAAGAACACTGCAGCTGGAAGGTTCGACAAAATGTGGTTTGAGTTCACTTCGACGACCGCCTCTCATTCATCCGAAAAATCGATTGTAAAAATTTGATTTCACATGATGTAATCTTCAAAGCACTCAGAGGCTTGATGGGTAATGTTTAAATATGGCAAAAGTTATAAAACAGGTAATCTGCTGTATTTTGGCTTCGATAAAGAACATCTGAATCATCAAAACATTGTGTATGTTTCCGTTTCTCTTCTCTCCATTTCAAAAGAGATCCAATTTATGAAAATCATGTAAACCAGGTTTTTCTGATTATCGGATTACTGAAGTGCATGTAAATCCAAGAGATTAGAATATTACAGTTATCTGATTACTACAGTTATCTGATTATTATGGTTATGTAAATATGCTCTGCTATGGGGAGCTCATCTCGACGGGTGAGCTCGTCTGTCATGATGTGGTTGTGTTTTTGTTTTTTTCCCACAGCACAGCTACCAAAAACTGCATATGAGTACATGTACCTTTTTGAGGAAGAAGCACATTTCAGCAATTCCAAAATGCCACAAGCAACCACAAAAAAAAAAAATAAAAGTACTTAATTCTTTCACCAAAACATCAAATCTAGGCTTGCATCTTAGATGTACCTTCTGGCAACTTGTAGCTGAACTTTCAGGTCTTGTTTTTAAGAAAATCCTCCTCTATACCACTTCATCATGAAGCTGTATAACTGGTGATTCATCATCAATCAACAAATATCAACAATAATGATAATAAAAAAAGAAATCAGAGCTCTGGTATCAGAATAATATCGGTATTCAAACTGGTGAAACTTTTATAGTTGGTTGGCTTTTATTGTGAAAGTGCAAAGTTTAGTTTATTGAACTCAGTTTAATAACTCAGTTTAATTAGATTATGTAGAGATCCAGCCTGTGAACGCATCACAGAAGACACATTGTGCTGTGTGTTCACAACAAGGACGTGGGTTCAAAACGTCCTCCAGCTTCACGGCAAAATGTGGACAAAGAAAACATTAATAAGAACACTGCAGCTGGAAGGTTCGACAAAATGTGGTTTGAGTTCACTTCGACGACCGCCTCTCATTCATCCGAAAAATCGATTGTAAAAATTTGATTTCACATGATGTAATCTTCAAAGCACTCAGAGGCTTGATGGGTAATGTTTAAATATGGCAAAAGTTATAAAACAGGTAATCTGCTGTATTTTGGCTTCGATAAAGAACATCTGAATCATCAAAACATTGTGCACAATAGAAAATAAACTAATCAGCCAAGGTGCAATAAACGATTACAAGTATAACATTAATAAATGAGTTATTTGGTTCATAAATTGTCAGAAATTTTTTTTTTTTTTTTTTTAAATGTAGGTCAATATTTTCCAGAGAGGCAAAGATGAGATGATGCCTTCAAATGTCTTATTTTGTCCAAAACCCAAATACATTCAGTTGACTGTCATAGAAAGAAAGAAACTAACAGAATAAACCAGACGGTACTGACTTACAAGATGCTGAAATTAGATCTTATTTGAACATTAAAAAAGACTGTAAATGATTAACGGGGAGCACGGTGGCTTAGTGGTTAGCACTGGTGCCTCACAGCAAGAAGGTTGTGGGATCACTTCCTGGCCTTTCTGTGTGGAGTTTACATGTTCTCCCCGTGTCTGGGTGGGTTTCCTCCGGGCGCTCCGGTTTCCTCCCACAATCAAAAAACATGCTTATTTCGTGTCTGCTCCTTTCTCTGCCGCTGACCAAGGCAGCGCCTCCACATCTGGAGTTGGTCTCCGGGCTCCAGATTGTGGCTGCCTACTGCTCCTAGTGGCTGGATTGTGTCTAACCAGGTTAAACGCAGAGGACGAATTTCATTCTATGTATGTACAGTGTATAGCTGCTGATTAATTTAATAGTCAATTATGTAATAACTGATTAATTGATCAGATCATATCATACTTAGTGTGCGCATAGAAAACACAGAAACTGTGTTTCCCAAATCATATCCATCTGACGCGCAGAGGAACAATATTTTAAGGGTAAATAACGACCCTCAAACATGCATGCATGCGCACACACACACACACACACACACACACACACACACACACACACACACACACACACACACATTGTCTGGCTGAGCACATGTCTATCTTTCCAGTGTTTGAAAGAAGCAAAGGAAGGCACTCAGACAGACAGACAGACAGACAGACAGGTGGGAGGGGGTTGCAGATGAAGAGTTGCCTCCCGGACCAAGTTTTGCAAAAACCCAAGAACCCAGTCTGGGCATTACAATATAATCAGGAGTGTGCACGGCTCTAAACACACAGACAGGCCGCCGTATACACACACACACACACTAATCAGCGGACTGTGTGGAAGCTGCAGAGACTCATTCTCCCACGGAGCCTCCACGCCTTTTCACAGCGCCGCACACACAGACAAAGAGCTTCCCATGCTGCCTCATTATCATAACAACACGGCCTCAGTCTGCAACGCACGCTGTAAATCCATCACACACACACACACACACACACACACACACACACACACACACACACACACACACACACACACACACACACACACACACACAGAGGCTCTGCTGTCTCCTGTCCGTAGCCTTTCATTCAGACTAAAAACCTCCAATAACAAGGCACACATATCACTGCATGTAATTATACACACACACATGCACAGACACACACACACACACACACACACAGTCCAAACAAATCAGTCCATCCTTCTCCAGGTCAATGAAGGAGCACTGACAGCGAGAAAACACAGAGACAACCTGCTTCATCTCAACAAAACAAGACTCTCACCCTCTGCTTAGTTCCTCTCTTCAAAACACTACAACAAGAAGACGGCGCTACCGGTCAACTTACGGTCACTGTGTGTTAGCATGATTACTGTCGAACCGTCAACAGAACCACCACTTTCTGGGCTTTAAATCTCCTACAAAGGACATTTATGCTCTGTTTCATCAACAAGATAAACGATGCTGTGACCACACACAACCTTTTGAAGTGGCCTGATCTGTATAACTACGTCATCATGAAGCTTTCTGTTTACGCACATCATACTCTGAAGGCAAACAAAACAAGTCTCGATGCCCACCAAGTACTCGTCTGCATCCACCAAAAGTTAAGCAGTTGGACCTGAAGAACAGAACAGCTCATACTGTCATGTCATATTTTCTTTCTTTGAAGCAGACTCCTGAATTACCAGTCACTTTACACTCCTCAACAATGATCATGAGCTTTGGGTAATGGCCGAAACAGTGGTGGAAATAAGGTTCCTCCGTTGGGCATCTGGGTCTATGCTCAGCCAGGATGAGAAGTTTGAAAATCCAATGGACTCAACAGTAAAGCTGCTGTTTCTTGGCTTTGAAAGGAGCCAGCTAAGGTGGTTCAGTTATCGCTCTATGGAGGTCTTCCATTCACATCCAACTGGGAGGAGACCCCAGGGGAAGAACCAGGACATACTGGAGGAATTACATCTCGCAGCTGGCTTGGGAAAGCCTCTGGACCCCCCACGAGGAGTTAGAGGACTTGCCTGAGGATAGGGAAGCGTGGACTGAGCTTTTGGTCTGCTGTCTCTGTGATCCGGAACTGGATAAGCAGCAAAAAAATGAATACATTTCTTCGAACCCCTTTGAAAGAATTTCAGAGTGTACAAAAATATAAAGTAAACATGAGTGCACACGTTCAAGTGTTTATTCATGCAAATGTCAAATCAGCTAATCACATTGCATGAACTCAGTGCATTTAGACATGTAGATGTGATCAAGAAGATCTGCTGAAGTTCAAATCAAACATCAGAATGGAGAATATATACACCATGAAGAACTCGAGTGGCATTCAGAGAGCACATACCTCAGCCAGCACATGAAGTGCTCTAACAGGTTCCAATTCCCCTGCACATTTTTTGATTTTTGAAGATGAAAAAAAAACCTGGATCAGCTTCAAAAGTCATGTTTATATATTTGTACATACTAGTGATTTTTTTCCCCCCTCATTTTCATTAATATTGCATGACTGGGTATTATTCAACATTTTTGTGAATTTCTCTAAATAATGTACAGGAATTTTCTGGAGTTTTTTTTTTTGGCATATGTAGAGTGCCAATATTTAAGAACAGATGATATTTGGTGTGGCTGCGGATAACAATCCAGGTCAAACATGTTAATATTTTGCCCCTGGCCCATACCCCACCCTTTCACCAAGTTTCACAAAAATGGATTTGGTAGTTTTTGTGTCCCAAACAAACAAAGAGTACCGAAACATTGCTTTCTTGGCAGTGATAAGACAATTTTGAAGGTAAAATGTGACCCATACTGGTACAAGTGTTGTGTGTTGGGGGGTGTGGCTGGATGTTTTGGTGTTCTTTTCTTTTCTTTGCTCCTCAGGTGGCATGGACTGATTTGTCTGTGGAGAAGGTGCTGGCTGAAGAATCCTCACCCTCATCAACATCATGTGAAGCACCTGTGACTGGTGCTCACATGCAACCTTAAAGACTTTCAGCTGAAGCAGATAATTGTATGGCGTTCTGCTTTTAAGGCATGTGTGATTCAAGCAGAACTGCCGGGAACTCGACCTTGTGATGTTCGTTTGAGACGCTGAGGACCGCACCTGGGTTTGACACATCGAGCCCGTGAAGCAAGGAAGGGTGAGGACACATGCTGTCAGCACACATTAAAGGTAATTAAGTATGTGACTAATTGTTGATAGTAACTTGGTGTTTTGTTACATAGTATACTTGAATTGTGATGAGAATTGTGCAGCTTGCTTCTCACTGCTGTGGCGTGTGGATAAGTAATCCTCCACTTGTTGTGAGAAGCTGCTCATTTGCATAAAGATAAAAAGTACAGACCTGAATGTGTTGCTGATGGCGTGTGTCTTTTGAAAGATATTGTTGTAACTGCTGACTTACCTCACATCTTCTTTGCTTCACAGAGAGTCAGTTTGTCGTGTCCACCTGCGGGGTGTTTGTCTGGTGGTAGTGGGTCCAGGAGCGCCGGACTTCTCTCCTTGCGGGCGCTGGAGAGCGTGCCAGCAGTCACTCCTCCAGAAGGACGTTGGTTTTGGTTTTGTACATTTTATTTAGGCACAGGTGAAAAATAAATTGTTTTTGTTGTTGGAACCGCTTTCTGGTTATTTTTAGCGCTGGGTTCTGTCTGACGCAGGTTCGCTCCTCAATCCGCGTCGACACATAACAGTAGTTCCCGGCCATTCCATAATGGACCCAGCGGCAGAAGCGGTTCCTTTTGTCGAAAAAGTTCAAGAACACTTGGAGAACATACGGGAGCAATTACAGCATCTCGCGAACCAAATTAAACAAACAGACGCCCGTGTTACGGAGCTTGCAGCGTAAGCCGTTCTGCTTCCTGCTGCTCCAGCTGCGGCACTATCGATACCGGTGCTGATAACTCCGTCACCCACAGGTTGCAATGCCGCAGTTTTACGAGGCGTATTTGTAGATGGGTTGGGTGAGTCATTGAATGACGAGCTGGTAGTCCGTGATGAGCCAAACGAATTAGATGAGCTAATATCGTTGGTGATTCGTCTAGATGATCGGATGAAGGAGCGTGGACGCAAGAGAGGACGCCCATCAGAGCGGGTTTTTTCGTCTCAGGACTTTCCCCGACACAGATCTGGGCCGCCTCTTCTTTGCCCCACTGAGGCTCCTCCGACGGGACCTCTGGCTCCTCCTGTTGACGAGCCCATGCAGCTCGGACGAGCAGAGATTACTGTATTGCCCCGACATGTAAACGTCAAGAGAAATAATGGTGACGTGTCTCCAAGTGTTCCGGGACAGGCAACATAACACACATAAAAAAAAATAAAAATTAAAAAAAAATCTAGCACGGGTAAATGTTTTTTTCTTAAATAGGGGTTATAATTGTATGGGGAGTCAGAGGCGTATCTGGTGGAGTGACTGTTAGGTGGTTGGAAGTCCGCCTGGGCTCACGTCATTATTAATTTTTTATGTGTTTTTAGGTATTTTCTGTTTGGGTTGTTGGGTCGTTTTATTTTGTTGTTTTTTATTTCTCTACATCCCTAACCCCAACCTCACTTGCCCCAAGACCGTTTGTCTTGTGGGTGGTGGGGTGGTGCAGGTTGGTCACGCTGAGCATTCTCAGAAGACCTCTGCACCTAGGGGGGAGGGGGGGGTGTTAGAGGTGTTTTTTTGGTTTGGTTAGGGCCCGGTTCCACTCCAGCCTCGGTGAGCCTTTGTACCGTTCGTCATTGGTGTTGCCGGGGTGTGGTGCAGCGGAGACTTACCTCAGTCAGAGGGGTGGGCCGATCTGTTGCCGTTCGCCATTTCGGTAGTTCCACCCCTCCCGAGAGGCTGGGGTATGGTCGACTTGGGGCACCGGACGTATTTCCGGTTCTCTGCTGCGCCTTGGGGTTGGAGCTGGGTTAGTTTTTTTTCTGTTCCCTTCTCCGGCTTGATATTTTGAGCCGTTCGCCAAAATTGAGCCGCCGACGGCTCTGGGAGGGACCTGGGGTCTTTCGAGGTGCCGGGGAGGGTAACAGGGTTTGCAGTCGTTTTATATCCCCCCGGGGTTGTTTTTGGTAGTCCTCCGGGGGTTGATGTTTGATTTTGTTCTGTTTCCTTCCGGGTTCCACCTCCAGGGTTGATGGGACGGTCCTCTGGGGGGGAATTGGCTTGGGGCCAACTGGCCAAGTGTGACCGGGTCTGGGGTTCCGGGGTTGTGGGGAGGGTACCTCCTGGGGTTGATGGTACGGTCCCTTGGGGGGCGTCGTTTTGCTCCATGTATACCTGGGGACCTGTGTGGGATCATGGTTCTGGCTGTTCCTCCTGGAACTGGCGATGAAGGCCTTCTGGGGGGGGTTGGACTCTGCAGGTCATTCTGGGGGGGTTGTTTGTTATTTTTCTTTTATGCATTTCTGTTTGTATTGTGTTTGTGGGGCTGTGTTGGGTTTTGGCGTTTGGGAGTTTTTCTTTTCTTCCCGGGGTTTGATGGGACGGTCCCCTGGGGAGGTTTTGGGTGGGTTTTATGTTTTTTTTCTGTGTGTTGGAGTGTATTGGGGTATGTTTTGGGGCTTTTGTTGATTCCAGCCGGCCTTCCAGCTGCGGTGCCTGTCCTGCTGTCTGTGGTGGACCTTGGGAGCGTGGTGCTGTCTACTTCCTGACGTGGACCCCGGAGGGAGGTGCTGTTCTCGGGCCTGGTCTGTTCGGTCGCCGGGAGGCTTCCCATTGATGGGGGGGTACTGTTGTGTGTTGGGGGGTGTGGCTGGATGTTTTGGTGTTCTTTTCTTTTCTTTGCTCCTCAGGTGGCATGGAAACTGATTTGTCTGTGGAGAAGGTGCTGGCTGAAGAATCCTCACCCTCATCAACATCATGTGAAGCACCTGTGACTGGTGCTCACATGCAACCTTAAAGACTTTCAGCTGAAGCAGATAATTGGATGGCGTTCTGCTTTTAAGGCATGTGTGATTCAAGCAGAACTGCCGGGAACTCGACCTTGTGATGTTCGTTTGAGACGCTGAGGACCGCACCTGGGTTTGACACATCGAGCCCGTGAAGCAAGGAAGGGTGAGGACACATGCTGTCAGCACACATTAAAGGTAATTAAGTATGTGACTAATTGTTGATAGTAACTTGGTGTTTTGTTACATAGTATACTTGAATTGTGATGAGAATTGTGCAGCTTGCTTCTCACTGCTGTGGCGTGCGGATAAGTGATCCTCCACTTGTTGTGAGAAGCTGCTCATTTGCATAAAGATAAAAAGTACAGACCTGAATGTGTTGCTGATAGCGTGTGTCTTTTGAAAGATATTGTTGTAACTGCTGACTTACCTCACATCTTCTTTGCTTCACAGAGAGTCAGTTTGTCGTGTCCACCTGGGGGGTGTTTGTCTGGTGGTAGTGGGTCCAGGAGCGCCGGACTTCTCTCCTTGCGGGCGCTGGAGAGCGTGCCAGCAGTCACTCCTCCAGAAGGACGTTGGTTTTGGTTTTGTACATTTTATTTAGGCACAGGTGAAAAATAAATTGTTTTTGTTGTTGGAACCGCTTTCTGGTTATTTTTAGCGCTGGGTTCTGTCTGACGCAGGTTCGCTCCTCAATCCGCGTCGACACATAACAACAAGAATATAATGTTTCATACTCACTAATAAATAATCCTCATAACTGTCACGTTGCAATTCTTGTTTTTTTGCAGCTGTTAAAAGTTAGATGTTTGAGATGCTGATGGTGAGACATTGACAAAGAACAGCATAACTACAGCCTAACCGATATGGATTTTTGGGGGGGCTGATACGATACAGATATGAGGGAGTAAAAAAAAATCTTGATGTCAAACTCTTGTTTTACTGTTTAAATATGAACTTTAATATAAATATAACAAACCAACCAACCAACACTCATCACGCTGCCTTCACTCACTTACCGAGTCACATTGGCTAGCATTTTCATTAAAAAAAAAAACTCATCTATTTTGGCTCTGTCTAGCTGACAGCATAGCGACACCACTTGTCTCTTGTTGCTGTAAAACACTCACTCAGATTGAAAATCAATGACACCTGGTTACTTTCCCTGTCTCTGGTAGTTAATGTGACCAAGGGGTGATGGGGTCCCAGCAATGCTTGACAGGATTGTAAACAATGCCATCGGAGCACTCTTTTTTGGACAAATTACATAATGTCACCATTCCCAATAGACACTGAAAATGGTGACATTAAGTGTTCTGTATTAGTTATTTGGTGTTTTAATAGTTTTCATATCAGCAACAATAACGCAGATACAGATATGTTGGTGAAAAGCTCATATCAGCTGATATTATCAGCCAAACAATATATCAGTCAGAGTCTAAATCCAGCTGTTTTTTCCCAATAACAGTGACAATACTTGGCAAATTAAACATGGAAAATGCTGTCAGAATTTTAACCGCTGTGCACTCATTAAGATTTGGTTTTATGTGGTTCAAATTAATCCTCAAGCGACCAAGTGGTGTCATTTGCAATCCCAGTCATATATGTTTGGGCACCATTCTGCCAATTGGAATTTTGCAAGGATCCATGTGCAAGTATAATTCAAACTTGTGCTGGGTCCCTTATGACCCTAGGAAGATCTATGAGATTTTCAACATTATAACTTCAGATGGTATTGTAATTTGCCATCTCTAATCATTACATGTTACTGTTTCATTGTTTTCCCTCTGCTATCATGCCCTGTTTCTGTGGAATGATCTCCCTGCATCAATAAAACAGTCAGATTCTGTACTTTCATGTCCAGACTTAAGATGCACTTATTTTCCCTTTCATATGGCTAGCATACTGGCATAGTATGTTACTATGCTTTTTACTGTTTTAATTCATTTTATTAGGAAAAGGAGCGTGCCACGGCCTCAACTTTATCTAAATTCTGGGTCTTTTAGTGAAGTTTAGGGCTAGTACCCGGCGATCACCTTAGTATTTCTTCTGTCTTTCTTGTTGCTTAATGCTGACAAATTACACTGTATTTGTCTTTCTGATGCTTGATTCTGATTGTTTTCTTTTCTCTCTGTTTGAGGTGCAGCTCCATCCAGAGATGGATGTGGTATTTGTGCTGGAGACCCTCCTGTCCTGTGCACCAACAGCATTTCCTGTATGTTCATTTTGTGAATTGTTTTGAAATTTGTATCTGTAGCATGGACTAAGCAGAGGGTCACCTCTTTGAGTCTGGTCTGCTTGAGGTTTCTTCCTCAGAGGGAGTTTTTCCTTACCATTGTTGCTCTGGAGGTTTGTAAGGTTAGACCTTACTTGTGTGAAGCACCTTGAGGCAGCCTTGTTGTGATTTGGCACTATATAAATAAAAATGTAATTAAATTAAATTGACTGTTTTGCAGGGAAGCGTGGCCAACAGACTGAGAACAACAAGAATTACAGCTGTACAAGCACTGAAACTGATTCTTGATGCACCGAGTGAGGATGAAAATAGCTCCAATGATGGAGCTGAGTCAGCGTCAGACAGTGAAGATTGTACCTCTGAGATGTCAGACCACCCTGATATAGAATCGATATGGAATATTGTGATGTTATAACTATCCTACCACATTTTACTATACATTGTACTCAATGAAACTTTGCTTATGATGTATTGTTTTCATTTTTGATGCTAAGAAATAAAATGAAATAAAGGCATTTTACATGATGTAACAGACAGGGTAATCAGTGTGTGTTTTTTGTCTATTTTTTGGTAAATTAAATATCAAATTCCGTACCTTACTACATTAGATGAGAGTGTACTAAATATGAAAAAACCCAAAACAATCATTTATATAGACATTCCAATATAAAGTCATTGGAGTCATATTCGTAGCTAAAACAGCTTGGTTGCTTGAGGGTTAAATTGCAAATATGATGTACTTTGTGGTTGCAGCCGTGCTGCTCAGTCCACATCTGATCCTAGCTGGGAGACCGCTTACGAAGTCCAGGAGCTGTGAGCAGGTTTCACCGTGTAGAACATCAGGAAGAGCATCCGGCACAAAATGACAAAGCACATCTCTTCCGGTTCCACTATGGTGACTCTGAGCCACTCAGGGCGGTCAAAAGCAAAGCATGATTGTAAAATGACAAAAAAAAAAAAGGTCAAAAATGCTGATGTGCAAACATGTGGCTTCTGCAGCTCTGAATACGAAGGAATGAATGTGAGCAGAGGTGAAATCTTATCTGTGAGCCCTGACTGTGACCCTGCTGACACTGTGACACAAACCACTGACTCTGTGAGACCATTTGGATGCTCTGGTTTATATCACAGAGGTCAGCTAAACACAATCTTATCTTCACGGCGGCTGAGTGCCACATATCCCACTGAGGAAGTGCACATTAGCATTCAGTACATGGTAGAGGTGCAGTGTGTTCAGTCCGTGCACGGCTCAGGACACACAATGACCAAAGAGAAGCCTGACAATTTTATAGCTGCATCATTCAGTTTGATGGTTACACTGATTTATGAGCAAAATGACCTGAAGCAGAACTAGAAAGGTACTCAGAGTCCAGAGCTCTACCAAAGTCCAGATCAAACCGTGCTGCTACATTAAAAGGTGCAATCAAGTCCATAAGTATTTGGACAGTGATAATACGTGTCCTTTTGCCTCTGAATGTCACCACAGTGGAGGTAAAGTGAGACCATCGAGATGTGCTTGTAATGGAGACTCTTAGCTTTAATTCAAGGGGTTCAATAAAAACATGAACCATTTAGGAATTATAGCCATTTTTAAACATAGTTCCACTATTTTCAGAGATCATAAGTAATTGGACAAACATACATATATCTGAAAATGAGGAGTAAATCATCACTTTTACAGTTTTCTGGAGACACATGACTTTGTTTTCATCTGTCATTAAGAAAATTAAAACAACATGGTACAACATGGTAAATGTGTCTGGAGATGGCAGTTCTCAAAAACTGAGTGAACATATAAGTAAAAGTGAGGGAAGCCAGCAAGGCACTCATGAGGACTCTGAAAGAGTTTACAGGCTTCTGTGGCTGTGACTGGAGAAACTGAAGACATCTCAGTTTTTGCCTGTTGCAAATTCCACCATGATGGACGTTACATTTGGAAGGAATCTGAGCCATTTCAACCAGTAGGTTTTGAGGTATTCAGGCAGGGAAGAAAAAGATATCCAGTGATGCTTCTGTTTTATATTATGAAAACAAAAATATCAGTGCGATGGACGTTACAAGAAAGACACACGGCCGTTTCCTCAAACTTTATTTCAAAACTCCCTGAAGACGAGTTCATGATTGATAACTCCAGGTATACAGTGGGAGTAGGCCTGCTAATATACTGAGTACAGCTGGTACAGCTGAGTACAGAATGGCAGCTGGTCGCTTTTCCTCTGTCTCTTGTAACTAATGTGAGCAAGGGGTGGCAAGGGTCCCAGCCATGCTTGACAGCATTGTAAGCAATGTCATCAGTATGCCGCCTGCTGGAGAAACTACTTAAAAACAGCATTTCTAACAGCCAAAGTGTTTTTCTGTGTTACTTATTCAGAACAATAAAAGTATTCATATTAAATATAGGTATAGGTATTCATATTAAAAATAAGGTCAACACAATATGTTCATGAAAAGTTCATACTGGCAGCCAAGTAATCGATCAGTTGACCTCTAGTTCGTAGAAAAGGGGGTGATCCTGAGTCACAAGCCACTTAGAAAGTTTTTTACAGTCTCGTAAACTCTCTCTTTAGTTCAGATTGAGAGCACAAAATGACTTAAACAATTACTTGCTATAATCAAAGAAGCATGGCCATCATTTTCTCTCAAGCTGCGCACTCTTCACATACTTTAGGCTACCAGTTCACCAGAGGAACCACATACTTCTTGTTCAACATGGTTCCAGGTAATGTTGCTAGAATAAACTAACTCCAAGTGTTTAGTGCAAAATGAGCTCCTGCTCTGTTTTCTATATTCAGACTATTTCCGTGAACTTAACCACTCCCCACCACGACACCACAGCTGCTGCTGATCAGCTCTTATCTCTAGAATCATCAGTTTGTTTGACATTCAACCTGCAAACAAAGCAATATTCAAAATATGCTACCACAGTGTGCATGGCGAAGTCAGTGTAAAAGTCATTAAGCAGGATTCAAAGCAAAAGTTCTAAAAATCCTACAAAAATTCCAAACACTTACATGGAGAAGCTGGCATGTTGCAGAAGTCATGACTTTTCCTTTCAAACTGTATTTTATTGCACTGATATGATTGTATAATAACATTAACAGGAACTGTGACTAAACTGGCAGCTATGTGTAAGAAAAACCAGCAACAGCTTTCAAATTCTGCACCTCCTGACCTGAGGAGGAGGTGGACACATGTACACAGACCCGAAGATGACACATCATCCCCAACATTCCCACAGGACAGGGGCCATCCAGCGTGAAGGCTCAGAGACTGGACAACATTCTGACCCCAAAGAGGTTTTTGCACATTTAGTCTTATATTTGTCATGGCCTATAAAAATGATGAGTTTGGTTCCTGCCACTTTGTCTGGTTTCGAGTGTCAACAGCCCCAACAGCTGAGTCTGTTCACCAGCTTTAACAGCTACTAAAATATGCAGACATCCAGTGATCAAAACTGTCACAGTTTGCAGCTGCTTCTTTTCTTTGGCATTTAAACATGCATGGCAGGATATATTTTAATACCAGACAAAATACTGAGGCAAGACACCAAACATAAATAATCAAATGAATTTATTAGGGATGTCCTGATGCAACTGCAGTGAACACATTCGACCTAATCAAGGCATTTTTATTGTCCAGCAACTTTGGCTGTGTATATACACACACACACACACACACCACAGTGCATATATATATATATACACACACTGTGGTGTGTGTGTGTCATATCATATACACACACTGTATATGATATGATAAATATGACAACTGGGTTCTATTTACATGTGATTTTTCGGTGTGTATATATATATATATATATATACATACATACATACATGGTGGGCCAATAAAATATAAAATGTTACCACTTTTTGATCGTACACACGTTTTTGAAATGAGAATTTATTTGAAAATTTTATTTACAGACTTGTAACAGAAGCATCAAATTAACATTTGATACCAAAGGTTTCCCACTTTGTCTCTTGTTTTCCGCACAGTTCAATAATTGATGACATGTTCAATCCACGCTCCTCTTCTTTGGATTTCAGCTGCAACATGCACACTGAAGTTTGTGATGACATTGATACGATATGAGATTTATTGTCATTGTCATTACACATTGCCACACATCTCAAGAGGTATTCTCCGAATTTCCTGACGGATGTTGGTCTTCAGGGCCTCAATGGTCTGTGGGTTGTTGTAGTACACTCTAATTGTACGAATTAAAAAAGTAGTAACATTTTATTGGCCCACGCTATATATATATATATATATATATATATATATATATATATATATATATATATATATATATATATATATATATATATATACACGAGGTCTGTCCATAAAGTAACGGTCCTTTTTATTTTTTTCAAAAACTATATGGATTTCATTCATATGTTTTTACGTCAGACATGCTTGAACCCTCGTGCACATGCGTGAGTTTTTCCACGCTTGTCGGTGACGTCATTCGCCTGTGAGCACTCCTTGTGGGAGGAGTCGTCCAGCCCCTCGTCGGAATTCCTTTGTCTGAGAAGTTGCTGAGAGACTGGCGCTTTGTTTGATCAAAAATTTTTTCTAAACCTGTGAGACATATCGAAGAGGACACGGTTCGAAAAATTAAGCTGGTTTTCGGTGAAAATTTTAACGACTGATGAGAGATTTTGAGGTGATACTGTCGCTTTAAGGACTTCCCACGGTGCGGGACGTCGTGCAGCGCTCCCAGGCGCCGTCGTCAGCCTGTTTCAAGCTGAAAACCTCCACATTTCAGGCTCTATTGATCCAGGACGTCGTGAGAGAACAGAAGTTTCAGAAGAAGTCGGTTTCAGCATTTTATCCGGATATTCCACTGTTAAAGGAGATTTTTTTAATGAAAGACATGCAGACGGATTGCAGCGTCGGCTCGCAGCCGCCGCGACGTTCTTCCACAGGAAAAACACCTCTGTTGGAAGCCTTAAGGACAAGTTGGAACATGTCCAGCTGTTAAAAAATTTCTCATATACTCACTCCACTGAAAGCCATCAAAAGCCGCCTGGATTTTACAAATGGTTATCAACACGGAGGTGTTTTTCCTGTGCCGCCGCACAGCGCCGGCTGCGTCCCGATGCGCGGACCCGTCCTGAAATGTGGAGGTTTTCAATCAATCAATCAATCAATCAATTTTTTTATATAGCGCCAAATCACAACAAACAGTTGCCCCAAGGCGCTTTATATTGTAAGGCAAGGCCATACAATAATTATGTAAAACCCCAACGGTCAAAATGACCCCCTGTGAGCAAGCACTTGGCTACAGTGGGAAGGAAAAACTCCCTTTTAACAGGAAGAAACCTCCAGCAGAACCAGGCTCAGGGAGGGGCAGTCCTCTGCTGGGACTGGTTGGGGCTGAGGGAGAGAACCAGGAAAAAGACATGCTGTGGAGGGGAGCAGAGATCGATCACTAATGATTAAATGCAGAGTGGTGCATACAGAGCAAAAAGAGAAAGAAACAGTGCATCATGGGAACCCCCCAGCAGTCTATGTCTATAGCAGCATAACTAAGGGATGGTTCAGGGTCACCTGATCCAGCCCTAACTATAAGCTTTAGCAAAAAGGAAAGTTTTAAGCCTAATCTTAAAAGTAGAGAGGGTGTCTGTCTCCCTGATCTGAATTGGGAGCTGGTTCCACAGGAGAGGAGCCTGAAAGCTGAAGGCTCTGCCTCCCATTCTACTCTTACAAACCCTAGGAACTACAAGTAAGCCTGCAGTCTGAGAGCGAAGCGCTCTATTGGGGTGATATGGTACTACGAGGTCCCTAAGATAAGATGGGACCTGATTATTCAAAACCTTATAAGTAAGAAGAAGAATTTTAAATTCTATTCTAGAATTAACAGGAAGCCAATGAAGAGAGGCCAATATGGGTGAGATATGCTCTCTCCTTCTAGTCCCCGTCAGTACTCTAGCTGCAGCATTTTGAATTAACTGAAGGCTTTTTAGGGAACTTTTAGGACAACCTGATAATAATGAATTACAATAGTCCAGCCTAGAGGAAATAAATGCATGAATTAGTTTTTCAGCATCACTCTGAGACAAGACCTTTCTGATTTTAGAGATATTGCGTAAATGCAAAAAAGCAGTCCTACATATTTGTTTAATATGCGCTTTGAATGACATATCCTGATCAAAAATGACTCCAAGATTTCTCACAGTATTACTAGAGGTCAGGGTAATGCCATCCAGAGTAAGGATCTGGTTAGACACCATGTTTCTAAGATTTGTGGGGCCAAGTACAATAACTTCAGTTTTATCTGAGTTTAAAAGCAGGAAATTAGAGGTCATCCATGTCTTTATGTGTGTAAGACAATCCTGCGGTTTAGCTAATTGGTGTGTGTCTTCTGGCTTCATGGATAGATAAAGCTGGGTATCATCTGCGTAACAATGAAAATTTAAGCAATACCGTCTAATAATACTACCTAAGGGAAGCATGTATAAAGTGAATAAAATTGGTCCTAGCACAGAACCTTGTGGAACTCCATAATTAACTTTAGTCTGTGAAGAAGATTCCCCATTTACATGAACAAATTGTAATCTATTAGACAAATATGATTCAAACCACCGCAGCGCAGTGCCTTTAATGCCTATGGCATGCTCTAATCTCTGTAATAAAATTTTATGGTCAACAGTATCAAAAGCAGCACTGAGGTCTAACAGAACAAGCACAGAGATGAGTCCACTGTCCGAGGCCATAAGAAGATCATTTGTAACCTTCACTAATGCTGTTTCTGTACTATGATGAATTCTAAAACCTGACTGAAACTCTTCAAATAGACCATTCCTCTGCAGATGATCAGTTAGCTGTTTTACAACTACCCTTTCAAGAATTTTTGAGAGAAAAGGAAGGTTGGAGATTGGCCTATAATTAGCTAAGATAGCTGGGTCAAGTGATGGCTTTTTAAGTAATGGTTTAATTACTGCCACCTTAAAAGCCTGTGGTACATAGCCAACTAACAAAGATAGATTGATCATATTTAAGATCGAAGCATTAAATAATGGTAGGGCTTCCTTGAGCAGCCTGGTAGGAATGGGGTCTAATAAACATGTTGATGGTTTGGATGAAGTAACTAATGAAAATAACTCAGACAGAACAATCGGACAGAAAGAGTCTAACCAAATACCGGCATCAGTGAAAGCAGCCAAAGATAACGATACGTCTTTGGGATGGTTATGAGTAATTTTTTCTCTAATAGTTAAAATTTTGTTAGCAAAGAAAATCATGAAGTCATTACTAGTTAAAGTTAATGGAATACTCAGCTCAATAGAGCTCTGACTCTTTGTCAGCCTGGCTACAGTGCTGAAAAGAAACCTGGGGTTGTTCTTATTTTCTTCAATTAGTGATGAGTAGAAAGATGTCCTACTTTTACGGAGGGCTTTTTTATAGAGCAACAGACTCTTTTTCCAGGCTAAGTGAAGATCTTCTAAATTAGTGAGACGCCATTTCCTCTCCAACTTACGGGTTATCTGCTTTAAGCTACGAGTTTGTGAGTTATACCACGGAGTCAGGCACTTCTGATTTAAAGCTCTCTTTTTTAGAGGAGCTACAGCATCCAAAGTTGTCTTCAATGAGGATGTAAAACTACTGACGAGATACTCTATCTCCCTTACAGAGTTTAGGTAGCTACTCTGCACTGTGTTGGTATATGGCATTAGAGAACATAAAGAAGGAATCATATCCTTAAACCTAGTTACAGCGCTTTCTGAAAGACTTCTAGTGTAATGAAACGTATTCCCCACTGCTGGGTAGTCCATCAGAGTAAATGTAAATGTTATTAAGAAATGATCAGACAGAAGGGAGTTTTCAGGGAATACTGTTAAGTCCTCTATTTCCATACCATAAGTCAGAACAAGATCTAAGATATGATTAAAGTGGTGGGTGGACTCATTTACATTTTGAGCAAAGCCAATAGAGTCTAATAATAGATTAAATGCAGTGTTGAGGCTGTCATTCTCAGCATCTGTGTGGATGTTAAAATCGCCCACTATAATTATCTTATTTGAGCTAAGCACTAAGTCAGACAAAAGGTCTGAAAATTCACAGAGAAACTCACAGTAACGACCAGGTGGACGATAGATAATAACAAATAAAACTGGTTTTTGGGACTTCCAATTTGGATGGACAAGACTAAGAGTCAAGCTTTCAAATGAATTAAAGCTCTGTCTGGGTTTTTGATTAATTAATAAGCTGGAATGGAAGATTGCTGCTAATCCTCCGCCCCGGCCCGTGCTACGAGCATTCTGACAGTTAGTGTGACTCGGGGGTGTTGACTCATTTAAACTAACATATTCATCCTGCTGTAACCAGGTTTCTGTAAGGCAGAATAAATCAATATGTTGATCAATTATTATATCATTTACCAACAGGGACTTAGAAGAGAGAGACCTAATGTTTAATAGACCACATTTAACTGTTTTAGTCTGTGGTGCAGTTGAAGGTGCTATATTATTTTTTCTTTTTGAATTTTTATGCTTAAATAGATTTTTGCTGGTTACTGGTGGCCTGGGAGCAGGCACCGTCTCTACGGGGATGGGGTAATGAGGGGATGGCAGGGGGAGAGAAGCTGCAGAGAGGTGTGTAAGACTACAACTCTGCTTCCTGGTCCCAACCCTGGATAGTCACGGTTTGGAGGAGTTTTCAGCTTGAAATAGGCTGACGACAGCGCCTGAGAGCGCTGCGCGACGTCTCGCACCGTGGGAAGTCCTTAAAGCAACAGTATCACCTCAAAATCTCTCATCAGCCGTTAAAATTTTCACCGAAAACCAGCTTAATTTTTCGAACCGTGTCCATTTCGATGTGCCTCACAGGTTTAGAAAAAATTTTGATCAAACAAAGCGCCAGTCTCTCAGCAACTTCTCAGACAAAGGAATTCCAACGAGGGGCTGAACGACTCCTCCCACAAGGAGTGCTCACAGGCGAATGACGTCACCGACAGGCGTGGAAAAACTCACGCATGCGCAAGCATGTCTGACGTAAAAACATATGAATGAAATCCATATAGTTTTTGAAAAAAATAAAAAGGACCTATACTTTATTGACAGCCCTCGTATATGTGTGTGTGTGTGTGTGTGTGTGTGTGTGTGTGTGTGTGTGTGTGTGTGTGTGTGTGTGTGTGTGTGTGTGTGTGTGTGTGTGTGTGTGGAATGGTGGGATAGGTTGTTTGCTTTAAACATGGTCTGTATTTCTGTTTTTACTGCAATCCTATATGGATATTTATGTAATTATTACTTCAAAAAGAAGCACCCATGAGAATAAATCTGTATGTCTCACTATTATGTAAACAGTGCAATTAATCTACGGCTCATATGGCCGATCAGTGGCAACTATGACCCCTTACACCACTACTGCATTATAGATTGTGCAGATAGGGCCCAGGGTGTTTCAATGTCCAGTGAGATAGGCTGTAATCTACAACCTATATGTAAAGAACCTCAAAGAAGAGACATGAGACTTGATGGCCTCACACAATCGACAGCTAATAGTGAATTCCACAACAAATCACAGCCTCCACTTGTGGATATTCACTGATTTGCAGTCAGACTGCGCCTCCTTCCAGGTGACACCCTGTCTCCGGCCTGGCCCGACCCAGCACAGCTCAGCCAGTCTAATAAAGAATTAGCACATTTGTAACACCAGCAGGATGCTCCCGTCAATCACGTCAGGAAGTCAAACTGCAGCTGGAGCATGGAGGTGCTGAAACGCTGGACTGCCACACGCCCTGTGATACTTTCTTGTAGGTTTCCTCAGTGCTCAGATGGGGATCACAGCTGAGTTTCTTCGCTCAGAATGGTTTGCATGCTGCTGCTAACATACTTGTTTAGCAGGTTTGAGTGTGTGCAGCCAAAAGCCAATGACTGACTCATCCACCGCAGGAGAAACTCAAGCTCCTGACTTCAGGAATACAGTTTATCTCCGTGGCTGTGACCTCCCACCGCTGACTGCAGGCATCTCACACAAAGTGAGCACGAGCCTGTGACCGGGAGAAACCAATCGAATTCCGCGAACACCGCCACCCTCTGAGGAGACGGGGCTCGTGGGAATCAGGGCGGAAAACGACACACAGGAACTCAGGGTTTGCAAGTTAATAACAAGGTGTGCTCGCCATGTTCTTCACCACTCTGCGCTGTGGGCCTTCCTGAAGCGGAGGTTAACGCCAGTTTCTCGTTATGTCGTCTCACAACTTCTCCTGGTAGATTATAAGCGTAATCATTGAACATAGTCTGCTGACAACTTCTGGAAAAAAATCTCTTTCTGGCTGGTGTCCTTCTTGCTGGGAATCCAGCAGACACTACGGATGCATGATACTGGTGTTTTGACGATATTTGATATGTTGATATTTTCAAACAATACAGTAAAGTTTTGAGGCTGAGAAATGAAACTTCCCCCTAAAGGGGTGAGTTTAATTTAGAACTATGACAAAACCAGCCTCACTGCTTTGCAATAGTATTTGATTAAAATCCACAAAAACATGTACATGATGCCAAGAAGTATCCTTCGGGAGAAGAAAAAAAAAAAACTCAGGCAGGACCAAACGGCTAAACTACTGAGCGCGAGTGCCTTTTGGCACTAATGAGTCACCACAGCAGATGCAGAAGAAGCGGTGTATTTAGCATACAAGCTACTTCCGTTGTCCAGCATACCACATGCATACTGGCTGTAAATATCGCTCATGGTCGCCTCAGGGGTAACGTTCACTCTGTACCATGGCTTCAGCTTATTGGCTTTGGCGACAGTCAAACGTGTCACAGTAAACGTCATCGTCTTCATGTCTGTGGTTATCAATGACGACAAGCAGTAAGATCCAAGCCCGGCTCGATAAACTCGATAAGCACACTCGCCACCTAGTGGATGTGCCGTTTTTTTTTTTTTTTTTTTTTTTGTACCAGCTGTACCGCCATCAATAAAATTTGCCAAAATAAAAAAATTTAAAAAAATTTATGCTGGCTGATTTTGGCGTGCGGGCGAGGATGATCAACTATGGGGTTTTTTTGTTTGTTTGTTTGTTTTTTTATGATGCCTAACATCAGATGATTTCTTCAGGACCCAGAATGCAAGAGAAAAAAACAAATAAAATTAAACAAACAAACAAAAAACACTTCAGCTGCTTTTTGAAACAGCACATGGAGGTTTTTCCCAACACAAAAATTAACACCTCAGTTTTTTCACAGTTGAATAGATTTCTGTGTGTCATATCAGAGGCAAGTACGTGCGAGTGCGTGAATCAAAGTCATGCTCGTGTCACCGCACCTTAATGCTGATATTAGCCAACATGCACTAAATGGTCTTCCAGCGCACAGTTTCATTATTTATTTTTCATTAAATAATACTAAGTGGCCCTAAAGA
Source organism: Thalassophryne amazonica (assembly GCF_902500255.1). Taxonomy (NCBI): domain Eukaryota; kingdom Metazoa; phylum Chordata; class Actinopteri; order Batrachoidiformes; family Batrachoididae; genus Thalassophryne; species Thalassophryne amazonica. The sequence continues at coordinate 27,210,162 of NC_047121.1, forward strand.
GTCACAGTGCACATTTTACGAAAGGAACTGGCTATTCGCACGGCGGCCGCAGGAATAACTCTCATTCCACTATTCGCCCGGCAAGACCCTGGTGGCAAAGTCGGAACCGATGAAGGTGCTGACACAGCAAATTTGCGCATTTGCTGTGCGAATAACTCTCATTCCACTATTCGCCTGGAAAGAAGTGTGAGACATTTTCGCTTTGACGCTGCGCCACGCTCTTTTCGTTGTATGTATGATAAAATCGATTAGTGTACTGTAGAGAAGACATCTTCAGCTTCAAAATAAAAAAAAAGAAATCATCAAAATCGGACAAATATTAAAGGAGTTATGACATCTTGAATGCAGTATGTTTGTTTATACAAGTACTTCCAAGTTTTGCCACCAGAGTCTCGCTGTGCGAATAGTGAAATGAGAGTTATGGACACGGCCGCCGTGCGAATAGGGTCGGCCTTTGTGAAATACTAAAATAATGTTTTCCTTATGCTGTGGTCCCGGACACAGACACCCCCCCCCCCCCCCCCCCGCTTTGAAACTGTGCCTACGCCCCTGCTTCACGCACTCAGATGGACACTCACCGCTGAGTCCAGCACAAGTCCCTCTGTGGACGTGGGGCCCGGACAGGTCGTCCGTGGACCTCCCCAGAGATGACAGCTTTCCGTGGTGGTCCGG